>NC_143185.1:16855000-17165166 GCF_047325235.1 Durio zibethinus
TGAAATTGGAGACAACTTGGAGAACTAGAGATTTATGTTCGAATTTACATAGTGTAAATTTATGGATATGATTTATTGCATCAATTTCTTATGTATTCTAATGGTTAATTGATAGAAAATTTCATATAGTTGGTGAAGAAAAAAAAATTAAAGTACTATGTGATATATTTTTGGTGACTAAAGGATTATTCAACTTTAAGGTTGTATATGATTATGAATACCCAGTGTGAAGCAAATTTCATGAGATTTTATGGACATATGCTTTTCTTGTTAAAAACAATGTTACGAAAGTTAATTTGTTATTTTAGAGTTTTATTAGGAGGAAATATCAGAGTATGTAACGGAAGCTTAATTTGGTTTAAGTTATAAATTCTTAAGCTATTGTTAGTTGAGAAAGTGATGAATCTTTAATAAATAAGGATTAATAGATTTTGGGTAACAATATTTTGTATTCCTTTTATTTTTGGAGGCTTTATCATTGATAGACATTCTTCTAAGCAGTACTTATGTTGTGACTTAAAGAGAAATTTCTTTTATAACAATAGTCATAAAACAAAAATTCAATGATTTACTTTAAAGTTTTGTATGTAAGTAGATCTAAGTCTTAGACTGATTAGGATAAGGACAAGGAAGAAAAACTTTTATTTCTTGAATCTATGGATCAAATGATTGATAATTTTTAGTTCATTAAAGAATGGTTTAAAGTAAGCAAAATAATTACGCCAAAATTCAAAGATAAGATTTGTAGCTTCAAGTGGTTAATCATTTGTGCTTAAATGTGTCATTATTAAAGGTGTTATGAGGATTATAAGGTGACGAAGGTTAAGTTTACATTATTTAAGGACATTTGAAGTTCTTGGTAAAGTGAAAAAAGTTTAATATAAAGAATCTTGCCATCTCAGATATCTATTATACATTTTATGCTACAAATTTATAGTGACAGAATATGTTCTTAATCCAAGCTATGTAGTTGAATATAAGTATTTAGAAATTAAAGATGATATAATTTTTAACATATTGAAACTATCTTATTCGAGTGGTTGATTGGAAAGAAAAAGCTTTAAAACAGAATTTTTACTTTTGAAAAAGTTTAATGAAATAATTATACGACAAAAGAAATGATTTCAAAAATGGAGGAATAAAATGTGTATATAACTTAAGTTTAGAGGATGAAACTTTTTCTAAGGCAAAAAGAATGTAATACCCTAGCCCAAATAATAATTGGGTAGATTATTACCAAAGCCCATTCGTTTATTTAAGAGATTATTCACTAAAGAAAAGTGGCAGAATCATTTTAGGAAAGAAAACTTAGTTATCGTAAAATAAAAAAGAAAAACAGAGCTCTTCTTTCTCATCTTCTTTAAGGTTAAAAAGCATGAAAAATCAAGTTAGAGATTCAAAATTAGAGGCTACAATTGAGTAAATCTCCTAAAGGTGAGTATATACCATTTTTTTATTTAAAAAATATACCATGTTGATTGCTATTATTTAGAGTTAAAGTTTTGAGAGAAACCAAGAAAAATTATAAAATCTTTCATTAATATTCATAATTTATTTAGGTAAATTATTGGGATTTATTTATTACATGTTATTGAGATTTAATGATGATTATTGAATGAATTTTAAAGGCTGAAAGTGAAGATTTGAGTTTTTAAAAATTAAAGGAGAAATTTATATTTTTGGATAAACTGTTATTATTTATAATAATAGATTAAAATAATATTCTATAACAAGGGATTAGATATTGCTATGATTATTATATATCGTTGGAAAGCATGTTGAATATATTTTCTAATGAAATAAATGGAAGTCAAATCTGAGTTTTTTTTTAAGAGTTCTCTAATTTTTATTTAAGGATATACAGGCTGTATGGTAGCAGTATTAGGGTTAAATTACAAAAAATTGTCTTAAATTTTATACAAGGAATTAAAAATTAAGCCATACATGTTTGAAAATATTGTTAAGTCTACTTTCCAACAAAACAAGTGAATTGTATTTGGAATTTCCTATGAATAAATAAGTATTTTTTATTAGAATATATGCATGCTACTTGGTAGTAGCATATAATGTGGATTGAAAATTTTATTACAATTAATCTACAAGGAATTAATAAATGGGCCATATATGGTTAAAAAGCTGGTCAAGTCTAGTTTTGAACAAATTAAAAAGATCTTAATTCTGAATTCTATATCTTGAGATATTATCGATTTAATGAAAGTAGCATAGGCTGCCAAATTTAGCTAGTTGAGTTAATTCTTGAATAACTTAGTTGTTTTTAGTATAAATGGTCTAAAAAAAGGTTGATTAATTTCTAATGTGATGAAATAATCTTGAATAGGCCATTAATTATTTTGGGGAAAAAACTAAGAGGTGGAATTGAAAGAAGGTAAGTAAAATCTCACATACTTTGGTTGTTTTCGAATCTATGTATATATGTATGTTTCTAAATGAATGAATGTTTTATTTCTTTATTTTTGATATATGAAAATAAGATCAAGCATATGATTATTTTGTGTTTTTGCTATATAAATAATGGATCATGCTTATGAATAAAATGAGAAAATGATTTATATTTAAGGAATGATTTTATGAGAGCTACATTTTTACATTCTTGAGAAGTAGGATCATCGACACCAGGACTAGTTATACGATCCTAGCTAACGGGTTATAGTGGTTAGCATAAACATAATCAATGATCCTGCTAACAGGTTATAATAGTTAGCGTAAGACATTGACTAACAGGTAATAATAGTTAGCAATGATCATGAGGATGAAATTATCGATACGATCAATATCAAATATTATAGCAATGATCGTAGCTAACGATAAACTAACAATAAACAAATGATAATGATGATTTATGATGATTTTTAAATATTGATCTATGATTTGGTTTAATTACGATATTTGAATGGCAACATATTTTGTTATAATTTATGAATTGACCTGTTTTGATATTAATTTATTATTTACAAAATGTTTAACATAATTATGATTTTTGAAATGTTTTGACATTATGATTTGATGAATATTTTAAATGATCTATATGATATGTATGAACATGATGATTGATCCAGTAAGGTATGTGAGCTTATACTTGGTGAGCTATGGTTTGGTCATTCTCCTTTTTCTTTTTCTTTATAGATAAGTAAATGATAGGTTTGCTTAATTAAGTCCTAAGCTAAGTCCTTCGGGTTGATCATTTCCTTATGCAAAAAGTTCATCGATAATCTCTTTCATCTCTCCTATCAAATGAATATTCTGTTTTCCTTTGAAGAAATCGTAAGGATTATTTTTTAAGAAATTCTTTCTTTTTAGAGCACATATAAATTGTATTCTATTAAGTGGATATATAGATGGATGAATGAATGAATGAATGCGTGAATGACAAAGCTCTTTGGTGAAAAATATAGAAATTAGAAAAAAGGCAAGAATTAAAAACAAACCATAATCCACATATCTAAGTTCAAAAATACAACATCATATTAACATAAAAAAGAAACATTTTCCAAACAGAAGAAATTCACCAAATTATTCATTTTTTCAACAACCTATCACTTAAAGACTTTATTTAATCAAAGATCCCATCCATGTTCATCTTCATACTATCCTTATCTCATTGTTCCTAAATTTTTAAACCTCTATTGTTATTGGATCAAACCATTTTGCATCTATGAGTGATTGCACTTTGTGTTTGAAATCCTCACAATTCTCAATGAAGTGCCCTATATTCCCACCATGGTATTTGCATCTTGTATTTAGGTTGAAAGATTTTGGGTATGAAGGCTTTAAAGGCTCTAAAGGCACAAGAGCGACAAGATTTCTCTCAAACAAATAGAGAAAAAGTTTTTCATATAAATGAGGAGAGGATCTAATTGTTTCTTTTTCTTGGGTAATTTATGGGTAATAAATTAACTAGGAGTTCACAAATTTAATGGTGGTGTAAAAGTGTAAAGTGGAGAAATTGGCTGAATAGGTGGTTAGGGAATGGAAGGCTGGGGATGTTGATTTATCAAAGGCTGTATGGCATTTTGGGGCCAGATCTTAAATGCTTAGAAATGAGGTTGAAAATAGTCATGAGAATGATTTGAATGCAAGTTCGAGTTAGAAACGATTGGTGAAGGTTGCATGGAACCCAGTGACTCCGTCTTGGAAATCAAATTTTAAAGATTAAATACTTACGTGGTCAGATCACTCATCCCTTTTATGATCTTGTCCAAACCTTCATTATTAGTCAAACCACTGAATGCTTTAGCATGCTCTGGAAATATACTAGGCCCAATAAGAATCAATTGATCGTAAGGACCCTTGAAAAGGTACCAAAATAAATTCTTTGAGTTTATCAACTGTCTTCATCAACTCAGCAAGCTGTTTTATTATCTCTCAAATGTCATGACCAAACTCCTTTTGATTACATTCTAACGCACTAATTTGGGCATTCAATTGATCTTTCATTTTTTCAGCTTCTTATACCGACTAAAATAATTGTTTTATTTCAATGGTTCAAACCAAAAATGCTTATTCTATTATTCTTGCTAAATGAATGACATAATTCCTAATTTGCATGCTACACAAAATATATCTATGAATGCTTGAATATGATAATGATGCAAAGATATATACAAAAGTGGAACAACCTAAAAAAATACAAATCACCTTAACGATGAATGTAGAATGAAATTATTAAATTCCAAAATGATGACAAACTACTATCCTAAACTCTCTTTTGCTTTTTTTATCTTTTTATTTGGACTTTTTTTTTCTTTCTTTTTTTCATCTATTTTTTTGACCCTAACTCTATTTGCACTATTATTACTCTTAAACACAAACTGTATCAAAGTACCCCACCTATCCTAATTTGGATAATTTCTATGAAAAAGAATGGCCTAACTTTTAACTTTCTAAATAATTTCTATAAGAGGTTAACACTACCAATGGCTTCATGAGAACTTCATTTGCTGATGATTGACCCAAAACAAATACCCCTTCTTAAAATATAATGCCTATATGATGTATGCAACAAAATTAAAGAATATAAAAATAAAATGAATCAATAATTCAAAACAAACAAATAATAGAAACAATATAGCAGCCATATAATACAATAAAATAACATAATATATGCAATGTCTTAACTTTTGGTAATTTTTTAAAAAGGTAGCATGGTTATATCCTAGGCAGGCTTCTTATGGCTTTTGATATACTAGGTTAGGATTTATTTATCTAAAGGTTTCCAAATAAAACCTTACATCATCATTCATCAAAGACTAATAAAGTGCACTAATCCTTACCCATTATAAGTTACAAATGGCAAGGGTTCGATCTGAGTGGAAGTGTTTTGCTAGCAAATATGAAGATTATCATCCCACAAAAGCGTAGCTATTTCATTTCCCCCTAAATAAGACAAAATTTGGGTCTAGAGCTCATGCATGTAAGTGAATATGCAAACATGTGCAGAGTGATATATCAATCAAAGAAACATAAATAAATTACAACTAACAAAATCAAAACTAGATAGTAACTAACATGCAATTTATTGATTTTTTTTCAAAAACCTAAAATAAAAGAAATTTAATTAAATGTCAAATAAAACCAATTAAATCCAAAAATTTCGATAACAAATGATTGAAAATTTTGGCTTGATTCTCAAAATATCCCCAATGGAGTTGCAAGCTATCATAACGTATCGGTCTAGAAACTCAATAGTTAGACGTGAACATTTAAAATTGTGAAAAACACAGAGTCATCACAAATCCTTTTTAGGATATGATTCGCTACCCAAAAATTTTACCTCTTTAATAAAATAATAAAATAATAAAATAAATTTAAAGTTTATTAAAAAGATAGTTTTGGTTTACGAAAACAAGATTGGGTTTGGAAGTCGATTATGCATGGAGAAGGATTAGCACCCCCCACAGCACTCATAAAATTGGCATCAATTAATCATGCGCTATTTATAATTTTGGATAAAAATGGTTTTTATATAAATTTAATTATAATTCCCTTTATTTTTAAGAAATAAAATCAATTAAAAATCTTTATTTAGAAAATGTTAAGAAAATATCTAAATTAAATAAATACCTTAAAAACTCTCTAACATAAAGGTAGAATTCAAAGCTAATTCTTCCCGTCTAAGATTTACAACAATATTTTCTTGAAAATAAAAATAATTTATTTTGAAAATTATAATTATTGGTAACTCTCCAACATCTAAGTAGAATATCAAAAATTATATTATTCGTAATATTATTTTAAATTTATTTTAAATCCATTTTTAAAGAATATTTTTCATAAAAAGATATTTATGTAGAAAAAAGATGATGCCACAATTAAACAAAGAACAATAATAACAATTAAAAGATATGAGCATGTGAATTTAGGATCTTATAATCCTATTTTTATTTTTTATTCTTTATTTAATTTTATTATTTAAGGAGTAAAAAATTATATGAAAATTTTAATGAAATAAAATTTCTTAAACACCCCATCATCTAGGTAGCATTTTAGAAAATTATTTCACAAAAAATTTTCATACAAATTCTTAAAAATTTAGGATGATTTGTAGCTTTGGGATTTTAAGACTTAGGTTTTCAGTTAAGGTTTGAACTAAGGTTTCGGGATTTTGTTCAAGGTTTAAAGATTCATTTAGGATTTAGGGTTTTACCTAGAATTTCATTTTAGGGTTTTAGGTTTTGCATTAAGGTCTCACTTAAAGTTTCAGGTTAATATTTCACTTTGGATTTTACAATTTTAGAAACCTCTCTAAAAATCTCTAACATTTAGGCAGACTTTCAAAGCAAGTTCATTTTTCATAGCTTTAATAAAAATTATTATTATTATTATTATTATTATTATTATTATTATTATTATTATTATTATTATACTTTCCTCTTTCCCATTAAAAATTTTATTCTTGTTATTTATTTACTTTTATTATTACTTATTTTTATTATTTAATAATTTCCTCCAACATTTAAGAGAGATTCTAAAATTTTATTATTATTATTATTATTATTATTATTATTATTATTATTATTATTATTATTATTATTATTATTTTGTCTTCTTTATTTTATTTTGCATAAATCTAAAATATATGAAAAATAAAATAAATTGTATCAAAAGTAAATTACAATATAAATATTACATAAAAGTTAAAATGAGCATAAGAATTTAATCATCATGAAAATTAAAAGGTATAAAATTTAAATTACAATTAAATATAAAAAAAATGCATGCACTTTGAATGATATGAAGCATACATGAATTAAACTTTATTAAGATCACACAAATTTTAGCATATTTTAAACTCTTGTTTTTTATATTTTAAAGCTAATGCATATTTTAAAACTTTCTCCGCTATTGCACCCACTACCAACAAACCAAATGCAATAGGCATCAACAAAAAATGAAAGGTTGAGCTTTATGCTCTCACAACAAGCATAAAAAAAAAAAAGTAGAAGCCTGGAACTTAAGCATAGTACATGGCATAGCAAAACCTCACAAAAACTACAAGCATGGCAAAAAATACTTTAGAGATGAACTAAACAGGAAGTAAAAACTAAGGCAAGCATAAGAACTTTCCTATGCAAACAATCAGTCGAAAATGGACTAAGAAGGATTCTCTTTTTGCTTCTATTCTTTCTGTAGATAATATCTTGCTTTCTTTCACCTTTTGAACAAGCTTTAGCCTTTCTTCCAAAGCTTTTTTGCACGAGAGTTCTTTTTACTTTTTTTTTTTGTCCCTTTCTTTTTGCATTCTTTTTCTAGTGGTTTTTTTTTACTGCTATTCGGTTTAACCTTTTTCCTCTCCCTTTCTTTTTTTGCTTTCCTTTATTTGTTTTACGCCTCTATTAGTTTTTGTTGCTGCTACTGTCATGCATATTTCTTCTATTTTATATTTTTTGCTTCCCCATTCCACTCTTTTTTCTGATGATTTTTTTTTTGTGAGTGGCTCTCCTCTTTTTCCTTTTTCATGCCTTTTCCCTTTTTTGGTTCTTTTTTTTTTTTGTTTTTTCTTTGTACACGCATGTTGCCTACTCATGTTCATTTCTTGTTTCCTTTGGCAACCTAATTTTTTTCACTGTTTGCTTTCATGCCTAGTTCTTATCCCATTGTCTTTTTTTCATTTTTGCTTTTCTATTTTTTGGCTTCACATCTTTTTTATTTCTAAAACCATGCAGCTTTTTATTTTTGCCCAAACCTCACATACTGTTTGCCTTTCTCTCTTGTCCTTTCAATTTTAAATCAATTTTTTAGCCATTTTTGCACCCTTTTTCCTGTTTCACCTCTTGTTCGCTCTTCTTTTTTTTCTTTTTTTATCACTTTTTCTGTTTTATTTTCATCATTGCTTCACGAACTCCTTTTTTTTTCTTTCATTTTTTAGAACTGTTACCTTCTGCTTGCTGCCAGTCAGCTAGCGTCTCCTTCTTCTGGTTGTCAATTTTTACTTTTTTTTTTTTTTGTTTTCACTACTCCTTCCTCTGTTTCCTTTTTTTTTCTATGTGCTCTCATTTCTTCTTTAGTTTTTTTTTTTTTTCATTTTGCTCTCTTTCTCTCTCTTTTCTTGATGCAAGTTATTCTTTAGTTTTTCACCTTACATCCTCATGCTATCATCCCATGACCCAGCCATTCCTTCCCATTTGTTTTAGTTTTTCTTTTCAAGTAACTAACTTAGTTTCCTCTTCAAAATCGTTTTTCTTTCACATCAACCAGATATTTTTGGTTTTTTAGCTTAATGTATGAAAAGTTAGGCCAAAATGCATGGGTTTTTCTTTCTTCTCTTTTTCTCACGTGGGCTTTAGCCATTGCAAACAATTTTAACAAGGCCAAATGAGCATTTATTTGATTTTGACTTCATCATCATTTTTTTTTTTGCTTATTATTATTTTTTAATTTTTTTTGTTATTAATTAGTTTTAGTATTACTATTATTTTATTTGGTTTTTTGCTTAATGGTCAACAATATGCCATTAATGAGCTTTTAAGGATAGACATTTATAAGGCCAATTTTAAGGATTGACCTTTATCGAGCCAATGCAATGAGCCTTACTATGGGGCCTACATTGGATCTCATCTTGAAGCATTTAAAAGTGAACCGTTAATAAACTTAAAAAATTGATAATTGAGGCCTAATTACAAAAACATATTTTGATTAAAAAGATAAAATATTTTGAGCAAACTAGGCATCTACAAATAGTACACTTTGTTTCCAAAAATTAGTAAAGGCACAAAAGGAGCTGAAGGACAACTAGAAACTACCATTGAGTTGCAAAAAAATTTGAACAAGGGGAAGAAAGTTGTAAAAGAGATTATTGTCCAAAATGAAAGTGATCTATTATATCCCTTTGGTTTTGGTCCATGCTCAACACAAGCATCTCAAAAGGCCCAACATCAAGTGTCATTTACTAGAAACTACCCCTATATGCATATTTACATGTCTTCAACTATTATTTCTACTCCCATTGCTCTTATTCTTGATGTCAAAACATTTAATCCAACCCAAGTTCCTAATCTAGATGATCCAAAAGAGCAAAAGAGGCTGAAGGTAACCCTCGTAGAAACTAAATTGGGCTTTGGATCTCAATAAAATATGGACCTCATAGAAGAAAGGCTTAAAGTTATTGAAGGGACAAATTTTTATGGATCAATGGATGCTACTTGACTAAGCTTAGTTCCTGGTGTGGTGATTCCACCAAAATTCAAGGTGCTTAAATTCGAGAAATATGATAGAACTAAATGTTCCATAATACATGTCACAATGTGCTGCCATAAAATGGTCGTACATGCACATAATAAGAAGTTGTTAATCTATGTCTTTTAAGATAGTCTCACTAGTTTTTTTGCCAGATAGTATGTACAACTGGATAGAACTTATATCCATGATTGAAAAGAAATTAGCAAAGGCTTTCATTGCCTAATACAAGCACATCATAGATTTAACACTAAATCATCAGTCCTTACAAAGCATGAAAAAAAAAGATACTAAGAGTTTCAAAGAATATGCTTAAAGGTGGAGGGATGCTGTTACCCAAGTTCAACCATCACTCACTAAAAAAGATACTACTATTCTATTTGTCAATACTCTCAAAGCCTCACATTATGAAAGAATGATTGAAAGTGCCATTAAGAATTTTGCTAATATAGTGATTTCTAGAAAGATAATAGATAATACAATCAAGAATGGCAAGCTTGAAGGTGGTGATGCAACTAATGCAAAGAAAGGGGCTATATCGAAAAAGAAAAAAATAGATAATCAGGTTTTAATTTTTAAGGGGCAATAGGTTGGAGGCTTTACCCCTTATTATCCTATTCGATACATCAACGTTAGTACCTAGCCATAAACAATAATTCTTTAAGTCTTTATACTCATCAACAAATTTCCAGGCACCTACACCTACAAATTCGATAACTACTCAACCCAAGAATTTGGTATAAAAAAGAAAAAGCTCATATAGATCCAATCCTTATAACACACACTAAATTACTCCCTCAACACATTAAAAGCCACTTCGTTGCACCATTCTATTTAGAGCCTTTGAAGCCTTATTACACTAAATGGTATAATACTAATGCTACTTGTAACTATCATCTTGGGATTGTTGGCCATTCTACAAAAAATTACACAGCATTGAAGTATAAAGTGCAAACTTTGGTCAAAGTTGGTTTGGTTAATTTTGATTAATAAGCAAGGCCAAGTGTCATTAAAAACCTTTTGTCTAACCACACAATGGAATAATTTGAGGAAATTTTTATGAATGCCTATTACTTTAAGAATTTTGGGAAATAATGTAAGTCTTTAAATACTTATGAATATTTTAGAGTTCTTTATATTAGTCTTTTATTTATCTTTCATCATTTCAATAAAATGATAGATGCATTTTTATCATATTTCTTCTTTTATTCCATTTTCTTTATATATTCTTTCATATTTTACATATTCTCATATTTCAAATAATGAATATTCAAACAATCATGATAATAATTCAGGATTCAATTTTGAAAGCATAATTCATATTGGTATCTTGAAACTCTTAATCTGTTGGGATTATTGAAGTAAAATGAGGTAAATTTTATAAAATGAGTCAAATCTGGCAAAGATTTCACCCATTGAAAAATGAAAGTAATACAGCATGTGGTTCTTGTGATGGTTCAATTACAAGTTTGCTATTAGTCAATAAAAGTCCTTCATTGGAAGTGTAGACACCATATTTTGTCTAGGGATTTTTTGAAATTCATTGGGCTTCAAATTTTAATTTTGATTGTACAATTAGGCCTTAATTGGAAAAGTAAATTTTGGGCTCAAAGATTAAGTCCTAAATTTTATTTGTATGTTTATTTTTTAGTTTAATTTTTGGTTTAAATTTTTTAGTCAAAAGAGTTAAAGCCAATTGGTAAAAAACAAAAAATAAAAAAAAGGTAAAAAATTTTTAAAATGTGAGATTTCGCATAAAAAATCTTGGATTCAATTCAACTTTTGAATTCTATCTCAAATTTTAACTTTAATAATTGAATAATTTTGGAAATACTTAGGGTTCAATCTATTGAAAAAGAGAAGATTACATAGAGAATAAAATTTGAAGAGAAATCTTAGATTCAATTGAATTAATTTCTTATAAATCAAAAGAGATTCAATCCCTATATAAGGACTTAAACCCATGATCAAAATGGGAGCCTCAGAGCAATTCACTTTAATATAAAATAGAGATCATTGAAAAGAGAGAAAGTTTGGGGTAAAGTTTTGAATTAACAAGAAAGAAGCAATCAAGCAAAAAAAATTAGCAAGAAGATCCAGTTGAAACTTTTAGAAAGAAGGCTAAGATTTATAGTAGGAAGCATCAATTTTTGAAAGGTGAAAAATTGTTGGAACCTAAATCCATTGAGGTAAAGTTTGTTTTCATTTTTTTTTTTTTGTGATTTTTGTATAACTTTTATAATATTTAATTGCTTACTCTTACTTTTATATTTATTTTTGCATGATTTATGCATTATTGTTTGCATGATTATATATTTAATTGCATGTTTATTTGCATGGTTTTTATTTATTTATTTGCATGATTATTTATTTGATTGCATGTTTATTTGGATAATTTACATTGTTACTTGCATGATTATTAATTTATTTATTTGTTTGATTGTATGATTATTAATATATTTATTTGCATAGTTATTTATTATTATTATTATTATTGCATAATTTTATATTTATTACATGATATGATATTATATGTTATTGCATGATTAATATTATATTTAAATGACATTTAATTGCATGTTTCCTTATTTATTGTGTGCATAAGTGCATGATTATACATAGTTACTAACATATTTGTGTGATTATATTTGATTTTATGATTATATATTTGCATGAATGATTATTAATATATTTGCATGGTGTTTTATATTATTGCATGATATTATATATTTACATGATTGCTATTATTGCGTGATAATTAATATATTTGCATGACATTCTTGCATGAATATTTTAGCATGATCTAGGCATGATATTATTATATGATATTTGGTATGATTTATAATATATTTGCATGATAATTTTTGTATGGTATGATTTAATATTTATTGCATGATTGCTTGATATTCTTGATAGAATTTTTGTATCATTATGTTTTGTAAATAAATAAAAAGATTGAAATTGATTTATTTGCATGATAAAACTCTCTTTGATAAGGCTTAGGTAAGATAATACATAATTAACTTGGTACCAATTTTGGGTGTAAAAGGGTACTAATACCTTTCCTACACATAACCGATTCTCGAACTTTAGTTCTGTTGATGTAAACCATAACCTATTCTTTTTAGGGACCCTCAACTTAGGGTTAAAATGACCTTAAAAATGATAGATTCACATAGGTGGCCAATCACACCTAGGAAAAAAGATTGGTGGTGAGTCCATGATTTTTGTGTCTAATGGGTAGGTTCCAAACCTAGACATTATGACAAAGAGTATTCATGTTTGAAAAATATTTTTTTCTCCTTTCATGAAAAGAAAATATCCATTTGTTATCCTTTTTGAGCCTATTGAAATCTTTTTGAGCCTATTGAATTTTTTTTAAGAAACCCTAACACGAATCACCTTTTATATTGGGGCAAAGTTTAAAAAAAGTTTGTTCACAAAAAAAGAATATAGGTTCCTAATCTTTATTGAAAAAAGATGAAAAATGCAAAATCAAAAGTGATGAGGCAAAATGCTAAGGTGCTCTACATGATGAGAAATAATCCTTTGGTTTCTAATCTTTCAAATGCATTTTGGGCCTATTTTATCCATTTTTTTTATAACCTCTCACCTTAACCTACATTACTTGTCTTAAAAGTGCATTTTGATTGAATAAGAATGCTCGAATTGGAGAATCATGAATTGAACTAAGGCAAGTTTGTGATGTTATTGAAATGAAATTGTTTAGGATTTTGATGAAGAAGTCATTGATAGATCAAGAGAAAAAGAAATGAAAGATGTGTACAAAGATAAAAGCAAAGAAAGGAAAAATGAATACTTAAATTAAAAACAGAGAGGGCAATTTAAGTAAAAAAAAAAAAAAGATATTTGAACTAAAGACTTGAAAAACAGCTTTAATCTATAAAGATTAATATCCATCTAAAACTCCCATAGGGTAAATGTTTGGATTGACAAGTTCAAGGATCAATAATATCAATAGAATGAGTTTTTGAGAAAAAATTAAAAATTAATTTGTTTAGAAATGTTTGAATATTCATTATCTTAGATGTTGTGAATCCTTCTAAGTATTTATCTTGATAATTTACTTTGAAATGATTTCTTTGCCTATTTATTTTTTGCCAAACTTATTCTCATAATAAATATCCTGCTTTGATTTTTCTCATGCTTCACTATTTATTTTCCTTTCCTATGATGAATTAAGAAAATGTGATGAATTACATTTGTCATCAAATTGGAATGATAATGAATGAATAGATAACTAATATGAAAGATCCTTGCATTATTTTAAAAAGATAGTTGAAAGTGACTGGGGTAAATTAAAAATGAAATGAAAATGATGAAAGAAGTTTAAAAGGATGTTGATCCTTACAACTTATAAATGAGAAAAATGCTATGGTCAAATGATGAAACTAGTGAGAAGAAATTTTGGACACATTTGCTGGCCAATTTTAAAGAAACTAAAGAAAAACATAATGGGAAGCTGAAAAAAAAAAAAAAAAAAAAAAGAGAAACTATGAAGAAGAGTCTTGAGAACCTTTTACCTCAATTAGAGATACATGACATTGATTTTTTCATTTCATGCATTGCATGGCATTCATTGCATTTAATTATGACTTTTGAAGTTTGAAATTGAAATTTTATAAATTTACATGAAAATTTTAAACTTGACAATTCTTGATTAAAAAGATGTTGAAAATGTTTGACATGACAAGATTTAATATTAGTTGGCACATAATGAGACTTAAGACTAACTATGTTGGCACATGAAAAGGAAATTATTGATTTTCTTTAAAGTTTCAAGGCCTCTGCTTAAGATATGATTTTTCAAGATAAGAAATAATTTGTAAGACCTTCGAGTATAATTTACAAGACCTCAAGTCATGATCCTTCAAACTTTTGGGTACCTTTTGAGCTTTCAAAGTTTCATAGCCTTTTAAGGGAAGAGCTTTTTCATTTTTAAAATTCCATAACCTCTGGTGAGAGGAGCTTCTTCATTTTTTAAATTTTATAGCCTTTGGTGAGAGGTGCTCTAAATTCCATAGCCTCTAGTGAAATGAGTTTTTTTATTTTTTAAAGTTTCATAACCTCAGATGAGATGAACTTTTTCATTTTCTTAAAGTTTTATAGCCTCTAGTGAGAGGAGCTCTTTCATTTTTCAAGTTTCATAGCCTTTGGTAAGAAGAGCTTTTTCACTTTTAAAGTTCCATAGCTTTTGGTAGGAAAAGCTCTTTCTTTTTCTAAAATTTCAAAACCTTTGGTGAGAAGAGCTTTTTGGTTGAAAATTTTAAAGTTTCACAATCTCTAGTGAGAAGAGCTTTTTCATTTTTATAGTTTCATAGCCTTTGGTGAGGAGAGCTCTTTTATTTTCAAAACCTTTGTTAAGGTAAGCCTTTTAAATTTTTCAAAATTTCAAAATCTCTATTGAAAGGGAGCATTTTTCAAAGTTTCAAAGCCTTTGTTAAAGGGGAGCATTTACAATTTTGTAAAGTTTGAAAACTTCTATTAAGGAAGAGCTTTTTAAATTTTCCAAAGTTTCAAAATCTCTATTGAAATGGAGCCTTTTCGATTTTTCTTAACATGAACAAAATAGATTTCTTTTATCTTTGTATAATTTTTGTTTCACAAAAAATATGTAAAAAAGAACAACTGTAAATACCCTATTTTGTCTAAAAAAAATTTCAGCATCAAAATTGGCTTTGTATTCTTGAAAATAGGATGCAAAATTATCAGTGGGTTTTAATTGTTAAATTGAAATTTAGGCCCAATGATTTAAAAAAAAAAGCTCAAATTTGTGTTTTTAGCCCAATTTATTTTCATTTATATTATTTTCTATTTTATTTTAATTTCTGGTTTTTATTTTAGTTTTATTAGTATTAGTATTAGTATTAGTGTTAGTATTATTATTATTATTATTTGTGGTTTTTTTAGACATGTGCCAAAAATGTTTGAAAAACAAAATAAAAGTGTGGTTTTTTTTTTTTTTTTTTTTGTAAAAAAGAAAGCCTAAATCTAGTCCTTGGATCCTATTAAAGATTGAAAATTTAAGAAAATTTTTTTTAGGGAAATACTTGGTCCCAATCCCTAAAAAGAGGAAAGATTTTGGAAAAATAAAATCTTAAGAATAATCCAAGATTCAATGGGATTAAGGTTTTTCAAATTGAAATGGAATTTCATCCCTATAAAAGACCTTAACTGTAATAAAAAAGAAATAGGAAACAATTAGCAAACAGAAGCAATAAGCAAAGAGCAAGTAAATCATAGTATGAACATTAAATTTGTTTTGGGTTTTGGTTTTCAATTCTAGGTTCTGGGTTCTTATTCAATTTTTTGGTTTTTTTTTTTTTTTTGGAATTGTTATGTGTCTTTAGGTTTTTGAGTTTCTACTTTTGATTATGGGATTTCAAGATCTTTCTTAAAATTTTAGGATTTTGAATTTGGATTGAATTTTTGGGATTTTGGATTTGGGTTGACTTTTTTGGGATTTTGGAATTCGGGTTTGATTTCTAGGTTTTTGTTTGATTTTGGGATTCTAAGTTTTTTTTTTAGACTTTGTGGAATTTTGGATTTTGTGGGGTTTTTTTATAGGTTTTTCTTGGATTTTTCGGGGGAAATTTGAAGTTTTCGATTGAATACAATGGTTGGAAGGTTTTACAATAGCAAATTTTAGGATTCTTTGAATTTTTTGGGAAAAGTAAAAATTTTCAGTGTCGAATTCTGAGATTTTGATCGATTTCTAAAATTAGGATAAGCTTTCCGATGGGATTCCTAACGATAAGTCAAAGCAAATTTGAGTTAGAGAGAGAATGAAGAAGTGAAATCTAAGGGAAAATGCTAACTTTTGACTTTTATACCAAGACCTGAACAACATTGTTTAGAGGGGATAGATTTGCGCCTTGACCACAATTATCCCATGTGGCTACCCACATCGTGATCCAACCCAATTACAGATTTCTATTTTTTTTTCTTTTCTTTTCTTTTCCATTTCGATTTTATTTGTTTTATTTTTTTGGTTTATTTATTATTTATTATTTATTATTTATTATTTTTTGTATTTTGTATTATTTTTTAATTATGATTGAATTAAAAGTGATAAGAAAAAAAAAAGAAAAAAGAAAAACTTTGGTATGATTTTTTTATTTTATTTTGCATGATTTTGTTATGATATTTATTGCTTGATATCTTTACCTGATTTTTTGTATGATTTTTATTATAATATTTTAGCATGATTTTTATTATGATATTTGCATGATTGCATGTTTTAATTATGATATTATTGCATGATATTTTTCTCTGATATTTTAATAGTATTTTGGTTTTATAACATTTTGTAAATAAATAAAAAGGAATTGAGCTTTAATTTTTTGTAATATATTTAATAAATTTAATAACAGAATCTTTTCAAGTAAATAATAAGTTTATTTTAAATATTCTTAAAGTGAGAGAAAAATTTTTTTTTGAAAGCCTAAAAGTTTTTTTTTAATATTTAAATATCGAAATTAATAAAAAAAACATTTGAATTAAGGCTTGAATAAAATAACATAAGACTAATTTAGTACTAATTTTGAGTGTTGTTGGGTGCTAAAACTTTTACTGTATGTAACCGACTTCCAAACTTAATTATGTTAAAATAGACCAAAATTTAATCTTTTTAAGAACCCTCAATTTAAACATATGATAATTTTAAAAATGATAGATTTACATTTGTGGCCAATCATATCTGAATAAAAAAGATTTATAACAACTTTATATTTTTTGTATCTAAGTAAGTTTTGGATTTAAACATTATTGACAAACGGGACCTTAGAAATAGATAATTAATTGGTTTTTGGTTCTTTTGCTGATGAAATTTTGGTAACTGCATAAAGAAATATTAGTCCCATAGGGGGCCAAAATTGGAAGGGCATACATAGCAAGACTAGAGAAGCGGCTTGTTGTTGGTGGGGTGGTTAGCACTCCATCTATAGATCCTGGACTCCTCGTAGAGCTTCTTGACTCTACTCTAAATATCCCCATGTGTTCCAGCTCTTACTTCGGCGTGTTCTTGTGTAGCTGGGTCGCCTTCCAACAACGGAAGATTTTGGCTGAAAGGTATTGGGCCTTCATAAATTGGGGCACAAAACAAGTTTACAAAATTGCTGTCTTCCAGCTTGCAACTTTCATTTTCTGAGCTTAGTTCAGTCAAGGCTAGTTTGGACTAGTTTTTATGGTTAAATCAGAAATCTATAGCTTGGGCTTTTACTGGAGTTTAGGCCCGCTTTGGACCCAAACTTTTCTTTGCAACTCATTTCGATTTTGGGCCCATCTACTCTACTTTCAGTTAACTACCCACTACCTAATTATTAAAACCCAAACACGAAATGCCCAATTGATATATACCTTTTTTTTTTAATTTAAGAAAAAAAAATTCTAACTCAATTGTTTAAAAACTATGCATGCATCCATTAGTGAAGTCAATATACAAGTGCAATTACTTCTCTACTTGGTTGGATCTCATAAGAATTTAACTGTAATCAAAGGCCTAACCAGCAAAATTATGAAAGAACTAGCGAAATAGTGAATTAAGTTGAGAAGAGATTGAGTTTTATAGTAAATGAGCGTAATTAAAGACTATAATATTATCAATCTTTTTTGGAGGAGAGGCCATGATTATGCCTGTCCCTTAAATTCATCTTTATTATTGTTTTCAATCTATGCAATAGAGAGAGAATATACTCTGGCATTGTCTAATCTAATTATAAGTACCACAGAAAATTTTCCAATGAATTTCCTACTGCTTTTCTTGTATTTTTTTTTTAATATATTGACATTGAATTTGAATACTCATAGTGCCCTTTGATAATTGAATTTGACTACTCAAAGTACCCCTTCACAAAGTTTTGGTATGGGTAAGGAAAAAAGTGTAGCCCTCAATTATTTACGGCAGAGACGGAATAGGAACAAAACTAGTTTTTCAATTTTGGAAAACCCCAGCTGTTTCAATCAAAGAGTAGCCAAATGGAACTTGGCAACAGAGCGTTAAACAGAGGGAGGGTTTGGTCACCGTTGAGCCCAAAGGATGCACAAAATGACAGGGGTTAGCTGTATATGATGCCAACAACATATTTTGTCAAACAATTTTGCTGTCTGCATTATTGGGTGGCCAGTTGGTCAGAGCCTTGGATCCGGTGTTGAACATTAGCAAGACAGTCAACCCAAAACGCCCCATCTATTTAATTAATCAAGCTCCGAAGGACCCACCAAGGCATCTACAGTTCTACACAATTCTATTATTAGGTCCACTTGGCCATCTTCTGTGCTCAACTTTTACAATGTTTGACCCCAAAACCGCCCAGCATCAGTCGTCCCCCCATTTGAAATTGAAATATATTCAGATTTTGGGCGCTTCTTGAATTTGTTTCTGTACCCCTGGCACATAACTGTACAGTTCTGCAGACATTTTTGTGTCTGCAACCCTGCAATCATGCCTAAATTTCAAGCATGGTTTTCAAAGAAAAAACTCTCAAATTTGTCAGCAACTTTGGGATGTTAGGTTGAAGTTTGGATTAGATATTAAAATTGTCTAAATTTTTTGTATATTTAACAGGGACAGATTTAAAATTTTTTTAGAGGATTTATTTATAACATATATAAAAAATATTGATAGATTTATTAATTTTATCAATAAAAAAGTAACTAAAAAAAAATTTTGGAGATATTCAAATGAAAATTTATATTCAAAATTTTTTTTATTTTTCAATTTTTAGAGTGTTCTCCCATTCTACATATGAATCCACTAATAGTTTTTAATCAATTCATAGCTCAAACAAAAATGGGAAAATTTTTGTTCAAATTTTTCTTGGTGTCAATTTTTATCCTCAATTAAACAAAAGGTCCAAGACTAGTCTATTATACGTTGGTAAAGGATGGCTTGGCTATCCAATGATCGAACTTTCAGCATATGGAAAAGCCATCTCAGAGCCGGTTATCAAAAATAATTCAACATTTGAAGTACTTCTGCCTTTTGTCCCAAAAAAGAAAAGAATAAAAAAAAATTGATGCTGTACATGTGAATCACTCTCAGTGAGTTGATTGTTAGTATTTTGAAATAACTTACATGAGGATTTTTTGTTTTCCTTTTTTTTTTTTTTGGAGCTCGCATAAATCGCATTTATTTGATGCTGTTATACCATGCAAATCCTACTAGTAAATTAATTTTTTCACAAGTCCTTGAACTACTAATTCAAAGCAAACAATGCTTATTCATTACTCTCTTAGAATGCATTTGTAACGATCAAATTTTTTTGGTTAAATCGATTGAGAAATATTTTGTCCAAGGGTTCTTATCCCGGTTCGATTTTGAATTAATATGTAATTTGATCCTTGAACTTTATTATTTTTAATAATTTAATATTTATAAAATTTATCATTAGATATTCATATTTCTGTCAAGTATTTTACATTATTAACTAACATCTTTGGTCAAAATATTAATATGATAAATATTGATTAATAAAAACATATCACATGTTATAATATTATTTTATTTTATTTTATCATATCATCTCACTGTCAACAAATATTAGTGTAAAATAAAATATTTGACGAAAACAACGTTCGAATATCTAATCGTGATTTTTTTTTTTATAACTTGCAAAATTTGAAAAGTTATACAAATTAAGGCACACATTATAATCCTTAGATTTTTAACACTTTTATAAACTTAAAAGGTTTACATACAAGATATTTTAACAATTCCTACATTAAAAAGAGTATATTATTTTATCTTGGCCTTGGATGGAAGAAAAATTTTCTAATTCCTCAACTGGATTACAAAGATTAATTTCATGATGCATAAACTACAATTTTAATTTGTTCATACAATTTTACAATTCTGTTAGACACTTTTTTTTTTTGGTAAGAAAAAAATTTAAAAGTAAATAGATTATTCAATTTCTCATATCAAAATTAGATGTGTTATATTTGATAACTTAAGATATGTAATTGTAAGTCGTACATTCGATATAATCTCAATAAATGATCATTAACAAAATTTAAACTTAAAATTTTTTCATAAAAAAAATAATTTTAATCGATTGAACTAACTACTTGTTAATTATACTTTCATTACTTACAAGGGGACGGGGGCATAACGAAGCAGCTGGGCAGTTAGACCAACGTGAGCATTAAAAGTTTAATTGAAAGTTTCACCAAAAGAAAAAAAAAAGGAATAAAAAATAATGCAGAATAGCAAAGTGGTGTCTAATCAGATATGTAAGCACCGTAAAACTTAAATTACTTAATGGGATTAGGTACTTACCTTTGATCATATATGAAAATCAGCTTGATTTATTCCAAATTTATACATATGGCCCACAAATTAACACACCACAATTAAAAAATTTATTTTTTTATAGCTTAAAATAATAATAAGTATGATTTTATTTTATTTTTGCTGTAGGACATATGGATACAGCTGTTATGGACATGAGTCTGTATTCAGCTAGCTTTCAAGTCATGTGGATTCTTGATGGATGGTGAAGAATAAGACCAGACAGCAACCACCAATAAAAAGAGAGAGAAAAAAAAAGAAAAATATTCTTATGAACAGTTCAAGAAATTCTGATTTGGAGAATATATTTTGGATGATGAGAATTTAATTTGTCTCGCTGTTGTTGTATAGTATGGATATAATGCTTTTCATCAGTCTCAAAAGTTACTCTTAAACTCCATTTTCAAACAGATTGGGGCTTCAATCATATACTTGTCCACATTAAAGATAATAATGAATCTAAACTGAATAATAACTTGAAATTATTGGAAAATGTCGAACTGTCCGAATATTTCAAATCCCAAATTTGTACTAAACTCTAATTGAGCGACAAGATAAAAGGGAATTTACCACTTCCCAACAACGCAAAAGAGGCGAAGACACTATAAGAAAATGTTGTATTAGCGATAGTTTTATAATAATTTTTTACTTACAAACGTTGTTAGTTTTTGTGTTTTTATAAAATTTAAAGTGTTTATTATCAAAACGTCACTAAATATCAAATAGCTATGTTGTTACTTATAAACGTCACTCATGATTTGATATCAGCGATGTTTTTCGACTAAAACGTCTTAAATAATCTTACCTTAAAAATTTTAGTGAATACTAAATGTGTATTTTTGGCAGATAATGCCTTCAATAATCACTTAATAAAAAATTGTATGAAATTATTGAAGGCGTTTTCTACAATAAACACCTTTAATAATTGGACAAAAAAATTCTACAAGCTTATTGAAGTCGTTTTTGTTCAAAAACACCTTCAATAAATATCATATCAAAATGATTGGATTGTACAGATGTTAACTATAAGGTTATAAGTTCGACCCTTCCCTTTAGTTTTTTTTTAGGTTTTTACAGAGATTATTTGTAATTGATTATTGCAGGCATTTTCTTGAAAAAAACGCCTTCACCAATTGCTTTAAAAAATTTTACAGAGAATATTGAAGGTGTTTTTGGCAGAGAAATGCTCTTAATAATTCATAAAAAAATATATGGAGCCAATTTTTGAAGGTATTTTTGGCCGAACTCGCCTTCTATACTCTAATCAATAAATTTTTGTTGTGATTATTAAAGGTGATTTTTTGTCAAAAATGCCATCAATAATTTATAGACAAAAGTTTGAACGAAAGTTTAAAGGTGTTTTTGGCTCAAAGCGCTTTTAATATTCCAGATGGTAAATTTTAATGGTCGAATTATTGAAGGCGGTTATATCAAAAAATGCTTTCAATAACATTTTGTTGGGGATTATTCAAGGCTTACTCGTAGGAAAACACCCTTCATAATCCATTCGATTAATTTTTAGTTAGTATTAGTAAAGGCATTTTAAAAAAACGCCTTCAATATACAAAAAAGACGAGACAGATTCTTGAAGGCGTTTTTTGCCCAAAATGCCATTAATATTCCAGACTATAAATTTTAATGATCGAATTATTGAAGGCGGTTATATCTAGAAACACTTTCAATAACATTTTGTTAGGGATTATTCAAGGCGTTACCCGTAGAAAAACGTCTTTCATAATCCATTCAATTAATTTTTAGTTGGTATTATTGAAGGTGTTTTTTAAAATGCCTTTAATAATTTATACAAAAAAGATGCGACGGATTCTTGAAGGCATTTATTTCACACAATAAATTTTTGGTGGGATTATTGAAGGCGATTTTGGTAAAAAACACCATTAATATTTCCAACGATAAATTTTAATGATCAGATTATTGAAAGGGGTTATATCCATAAACGCCTTCAATAACATTTTGTTAGGGATTATTCAAAGCATTACCTGTAGGAAAACGCCCTTTATAATCAATTCGATTAATTTTTAATCGGTATTATTGAAGGCATTTTTTTAAAATACTTTCAATAATCCATACAAAAAAAGCATGATGGATTCCTGAAGGCTTTTTTTTTTCCTAAAACGCCTTTAATATTTCACACAATTAATTTTTGAGATGATTATTGAAGGTGATTTTAGTTAAAAACGCTTTCAAAATTTTTTGTTATGGATGATTCAAGGTATTTTCTTACTAAAAACACATTCATTAATCCCATCAAAAAAACATATTTGATATTATATATGTCAAGTCAGTTGTTGGTTTATGCCAAAAAAACGTTTGCTGTCAGTTGTATATTAATGCCTAGAAAACATTTGGTTTTTATATATGATACTACGAATTATATTTTTGAATTTACATAATGAATATTGTTGTATTTCAACAAATTGACCACACATCCGAAATTAAAACTAATAACATTGCCATATTAATATATTTTTATAAAATAATCGTACTCAATAATTTATTAAGTACACATAATGTATTCATATTAAGTATAACAATAATATTAAACCAATACCCCAATGTACAAATTTAAAGTTTCCATTCAACATGGCATGTTCAAAATATTATAACAATTTGTTCCTTATGTATTTACATTCAACCAACAATGTCTAACCTAAAGGTTTATCAATATTGATAAATGATAATACATAATCACACCATTCTTTATAGACTTCATCTAGTTTCTCTTTCGTGAAGCTTTCTTTACTCTCCCACTAAAAAAAAAATCAAAAGTAAATGCTAAGAAATGAGAACATAATGTACCTTTTTATTTTTTTTGAAGATATAACGAGTTTATGAAATTTATACTAACCTTGAATGGTGTGATCATAAAATCATGTAACACTATCTCCCGTATAAAACGAAGGACATAATATCCACATTCAATATTATCGAGTTGATGAGATACCTGAAAATTAAATTGAGTGGGTTTAAGAAAGAAATCTACACAAACTTAGCATAAAAGAATATATTTCACATTTATCAGTAATGACATCCATTTTGGTTTCTCTATCTTCTTATCGAATGCAGATATTACCTTAAATTGAAAAGAAAAAAATTATTTAATACATAAATAAAATTACTTATGAAAAAATAGAAGATATATAATATAATAAAGTGTAATACCTTTTTATAAAAGTTTGAATATCGGTGTTAGGCATCGTTGTTGGATTAATTGAATTAAGTAAGTATGGTGTTAAAAATTTGGTGTCAATCACAATATAGACCCAATGACAACTCCAAAATAATAATAATGATATACTCAGATTACGATCAGATCAGATTTGGGTAAGGTTAGAGTAATTAAGGTTGAAATATAATTTACTGCGCATTATACAAGAGCAAATAATAATCAACCAATCTTTTTATGCATAGGATCACATGATTAGCATGATAAGTGACTATCCCACTCTACTCACTAATGAAGTTGGGGTCAATGAATCTAAATCTGTTGGTCAACTGTCACTCTTTGAGCTCTCTATATAGGAAGCTACACGATAACAGTAAACACTGCTAGTTAGTATTACACCGTAATATAGATTACTACATATTAAATGTGCATATTTGTATTTATAAGCTAACCTCATATAAGCAACGATCTCAGTAGCTGATAATTCATCCAGTTCACAAAATTCTTTAACCTTCTCCACACCAATGAAAAAAATGATGGTTTATCAAATAACCTTTCGTCAGACTCAATGGTTATGAAGTTTCCTCTAGAAAATGCTCCAACGAATATTTGGATAACTCATCCATGAAAGCTTGAGCAAGGATCATACTGTGAGTCCAAACATCTTGCTACAATATTTAATGAAATATAAGTATTAAAACCAAATCAATCAATATAATAAATAAATTAATATTAACATTATAAATAATATCATACTTCTTGGGTGGTAACCGAGCATGAGTTCACTTTCTTACTTGCAATGAAAACTTCTGCTACGGGGACAATGCTGTCAAACCTGTGTACTGGCAAGTTATGCTACATTGCTGCCAACATGAACTCCAAAGCCGTGAGTCTTTATTGTTGCTCTTGGTCATCAATTCATTGCTATTGTTGCTCAATGATTGCTTCATATTGTGCATTTCTCATTCGCCAGGTTTTTTATTGATTATAAAAAAATTTTAATGGCAAGACAAATTTACTAACCCCACAAACTCGATCAGGCCTTTCTTTAGCACCTAATGCTAAAGACAAAGAATCTTCGTCATATTGGGTTGCCAATTCACTAGATTAAACTTTGGTAGCACAATCATCCTAAAAGACAATAATAAAATGGGCTGTAACAATAAATCTATACAAACTAATATACACTCATGCATACAACCACAATGCCAATCATACATTATATTAAAAAAATAGTTATACATACAATCTTTTTTCTCATTTCCTCGGTTGCTTCATTTGTAAAAGATCTATCCTTCCGTAGATGTCCTTGTTTTCAGACATCCTATATGAAAACTTCTGTGCCAGAGCTCGTTGATTCCTATTAAATTACCATAATAAAAGAATTAAAATGTATGGAATGAATATTCATAAATATTCATTAATGTGCGAATACATACAAGCTCATGCTTCATATTTGCATATCCCTTTCTCGTTGTCCGATGGTGATATTGTTATTTGAACCGAATGTTCCATTGCTGTTCTTTGATTTTTAAAAAATCAAAAAAATTACGTCGATCACATATGAAGATCAAAGGCTATATTGCATAAAGACTTATAAATAATTTTTTTGGTAACGGGTTTGCGTACTGAAAAATCTTTTGAAAGTTGATATTGAATAAAATTTATCCAATCTTCAACACTTATCACATCTGTATATATTGTAGATGAAACGGTCAATACATCACCTTCACTAGCCAGCCGTAAAATATATTGGGTTGTCAATTTACTTTTAAAGTCTCTAAGTGTTTTCCCAACATATTGCAACATAATCTTTTTACAGTCAATTGGGACTTCGAATCATTCTTAAATAAGTTACCGCAATTAGTATGAACACATTGAATTTCAATTAAATGATCATTTAACAAATTTTATGAAATAGTTGAATAAACATACCACAATCGATTGCCATATATCATCTTTTAGATCATCAGAAACTCATCGCCAATCAATGTATGTAATAAAAATCCTACGACGGACGACGGTTGCAATAAAAGTAGCCATCTTGGCAGCTCCTTCAGACACAAGCTACCTACTTTGATTGAAATCAACATGAATTTTTGTGTCACTCACTTTAATTTATTTATTTGGGCTCTTTCTTTTTCTTTTTTGGCTTACAGCTGTGTTTTGTGCATGTTCATTAGAAAGAAAATGATATTGTTCGGGGTCTATGATACCTGCAATGTTGATTATAATTATACTAATTACACAATATGACCATTTAAATTTAACACTTTACATTATTAAATACAACTAATATCATACTACGTACAGAAACACCATTCAGCATACCAACCAGCAATGTGCTTAGACACACCTTTCAGCAAACCACTCAGAAACACCATTCAACAAATCATTCAACATACGATTCAACCCTCAAATATCATACAAAACCATTCAGCAAAATAATATTAGACAACAAGGTTCAACAAACTATTCAACATATGATCCAGCCCCCCAATATCATACAATACCATTCGATAATACAATATCATACAACAAGATTCAGCAAACTATTCAGTATATGATTCAACCCCCAAATATCATACTATACCATTTAGCATATGATTCAGTTCCCCAATATCATACAATACCATTCGACAATACAATATCATACAACAAGGTTTAGCAAACTATTCAGTATATGATTCAACCTCCAAATATCATACTATACCATTCAGTAAAAAAAATCAGACAACAAGGTTTAGCAAACTATAATATTTAAGTCGTACTACATAGAAACAGCATATATGCAATAAAAGTTGCTTGGACGACTATGCTTACGGTGAAGTTAATGAAAATACATAAACGCATATGTAAATATTAAGGAACTAAAAAAAATCTCTATTGAATATTATAAATAATATAATAAACTAAAAAAAAGACTTATCGGTAAAAAGAGAGGTGCGCACCATTAATTTGTTGAAGGTTGGTTGCGACAATAAGGATAAAGAAACCAATGGTTTGATAGAAATGTGTTTAAGGGTTTGGTTTGGTTGAATAATACAACTTTTAATCGTTCAGTGTACTAGCAGTTTGTGATTTCGATGTTCGATGCAGGGAAATGAATATATAAATTATTATTAAAGGTATTTTTCTAGAAACAACGCCTTCAATAATCCTCTTAAAATTTTATTGGAGATTATTAAAGGCTTTTTTTTACAAAAAGATGCCTTTAAGAATCCAAAAAATAATTTTTCAACAAAATTATTCAAGGCGTTTATCCTTAAAAAATGCTTTTGATAATTTTTAAAAATTATTAAAGACGTTTTGAGTAGAAAATCGCTTTCACTGATATGCCCGTGATAAGGATGGAAGGAATTATTTATGGTGTATTATGTAGAAAACGCCTTCAATAATTATGGACTTCAAAAGTTTATAACAAATTATTGAAGGTATTTTATAATAAAAGACACCTTTAATAACCCCAAAAAATTTTTAAAAGAAATTATTGAAGGCTATTGTTATTAGCAAATGCCTTCACTAATTATCTACAAAATTAAAAAAAATTATTAAATGTATTTTTCTTGAATATACACCTTTAGTAATCATGTTAAAATTTGTGTAGCGTTATATTAAAGGTATTTTACAGTAGAAGACACCTTTAATAATCTCAATAAATTCTAGAAAAAAATTATTGAAGGCGTTTATTATCAAAAAATGCCTTCAATTTTTATGAAGATAATTTAAAAGAAATTATTGAAGGCGTTTGTCAATAAAAGATACCTTTAATAATTTCAAAATTTTTTAGAGAGAAATTATTAAAGGCGTATGTTATTAATAAACACCTTCAGTAATTATATACTAAGTTTAAAAGAATTATTAAAGGTATTTTTCTGGAGTAAACGCCTTCTATAACCATAGTGGTATATTGAAGGCATTTTTTAGTAGAAGATGCCTTTAATAATCTCAAATTTTTTTTTAAAAAAATTATTCACGGTAGTTATTATCTACAAATGCCTTCACTAATTATCTACAAAGTTTAAAATGAATTATTAAAGGTATTTTTCTTGAATATACGTCTTCAATTGTCGTGTTAAAATTTGTATAGCTATATATTGAAGGCGTTTTACAGTAAAAGACGCCTTTAATAATCCCAACAAATTTTAGAAGGCGTTTATTATCAAGAAACACCTTCAATATTTATATAGATAATTTAAATGAAATTATTGAAGGCCTTCATCAGTAAAATATGCTTTTAATAATCCCAAAATTTTTTAGATAGATATTATTGAAGATGTTTTTATGGAATGAATGCCTTCTATAATCGTAGTGGTATATTGAAGGCATTTTTTAGTAAAAGAAGCATTTAATAATCTCAAAATTTTTAAACAGAAATTATTGAAGGTAGTTTTTATAAAAAACGCTTTTAATAATTATGTACATAATGAAATGTACTCAGTGAAAGCGATTTTCTAAAATAAACGCCTTCAGTAACCGTTAAAAGTTTTAAGTTCTCGATTATTGAAGACGTTTTTCATTAGAAGATGCCATTAATAATACAAATAATTTTAATTGGAAATTATTCAATGTGTTTGTACTTAAAATAAAATAAAAGCATTTAGTAATGACATTTTTCTACAATAAACACCTTCACTATCCTTCTTAAAATTTGAGCAGTAGAATATTGAAAACATTTTGCACTAGAAGACGCCTTCAATAAATTGCTTCAAAAAATAAAATGAATTAGTCAAGGCATTTTTCTAGAATAAAAGCCTTCAATAACCCTTTAAAATTTAAGTTGTGTAATATTAAATGCATTTTCAACAAAAGACGCCTTTAATAATCCTAAATAATTTTTTAAAAAAAATTATTGAAGGCATTTTTTGTAGAAAATCATATTCACTGATATTATAAGATAAAAATGAGGAAGTTATTGAAGGCATATTATGTAAAAAAAAACACATTCAATAAATATACAAAAAATTTAGATGAAATTAGTGACGACATTTTTTGTGGCGTAAATGCCTTTAATAATCCTAAATAATTTTACTACAACTCTATTGAAGGTGCCTCTAATATATTCAAAAAATATTTATGATGAAATTATTGTAGGTGTTTTTCTTAGTAAACGCCTTCTATAATCCAGTCCAATAACAATCTTCCCAAACTTAGCACATCCAATCACTAACTTCAAGTTTCATCTTCATTATTATACTATTTTTCTTTCCAAATCAAGTACAATTTACTTTTTATTCCTTCAACTTTTAGTATTCGAACGTTGTCTTTTAAAACCTTATTTTGACTATTCATTACTTATTTATTTTAGTTTTTACTTCATTCGACTATTCTTTCAGCTTTTGCAATTCACAATTTTCTTTTTAATGTAAATAATTTTCTCTAAAACCTACCTATTTCACCTTATTTGAACCCCAACGACAAATACTTTTAGGTATTATCTACGTTAGCAGCAGAGTTTTAATGTTCATAATATCTAGTAGCTGATAAATTACTTCACAACAAGAAGTTCTCATTTTGTATAAGTACTGGTATTGTTATTATCTTTTGTTTAAAACATAATAAACTTAAGTATTGTATATGTTCATTTTCATATAAATTATTTATATACATTTGGTCTGATAATGTAACAAGTACTAAATAGATAAGAGTTGGATGCAAAAGTCAAGATTAAGTCAAGAGTACAAGATGGAGTGAAAAATTTTCTTAATTTTGCATTTGAGAATACAAGTAAAAATAATATGATATTATGCCCATGTGTGAAATGTGTTAATATCGAGTGACAAATGCATCATGTTATTTTTGAATATTTAATTTGTATTAAATTTTTTTCGGGATATGTTAATTGGTATTTTCATAGAGAGTCTGTACTGTCAAGGTCTTCCATTAGAGTTCCTTCAACTTCAAGGACTTTCTAACACCAACATGATCCTTTTATAGTAGATGACATTGAAGGCATATTACGAGATGCTTTTAACATTTATAACTAATATTTTCATAATTTTTCTTCCCAAAATAAAGAATTTAATCTATCCAATATTGAAATGCATGAATTTGATGAACATAAGATAGGTGTACATGACCAACAACCTAGAGGAGAAACCTCAAAATTTTATAGGTTGCTTGAGGATATGAATGTAAAACTTTTTGAGGGATCGAAGCATTCAAGGTTATCTTTCTGTGTTTGTCTTTTTCACTTGAAATGCTTATGTAGATAGACGAAAAACTCTCTGACTTTATTATTAGAGTTTATGAAAGAAATGTTTCTTTTTACAAAAATTCCTGAATCTTGTAAGGAATCAAAGCAGATGATCAAGGATTTAGGTCTCGGATCTGAAAAAATTCATAGTTGTCCAAATGATTGCATGTTGTATTGGGGGATAGAAAAAATCAAAAATCTTATCATTTATATGGTATTTCTCATTGGGTGGACAAAAACCCCAATGAAAGGTTGAATGAAGATGGTGATGAGGTATATGTCAAACAGAAACCTGTTAAGGTTTTACGTTATTTTTTATTAATATCAAGACTTCAACAACTCTTCATGTCTTCCAAAATTATAGATTCAATAAGGTGGCATCATGAGAAGTAGACAGATGATGGATCATTGAAGCATCCTGCAGATTCTTTGGCATGAAAATAATTTTATTTAGGTTTTTAAACTTTGCATCTGATTCTCGAAATGTTATGTATGGACTAGCATATGATGGATTCAATCCATTCAAAATGATGAGTACTTTTTATAGTACTTGACCAATTGTATTGATTTTTTATAATTTACCACCATAGATTGCTATGAAGCAACAATCATTTATATTATCTATGATAATTTTCAAGGAAAAAGGTTTAGTTAATGATATAGACATTTACTTACATCCTCTTATTAAAGAGTTAAAGTAATTATGGGAAGGAGTTTAGACCTATGATGCATCAAAAGAAGGGAACTTTAATATACGTGTTACTTTGTTATGGACTATCAACGATTTTCTTGCTTATACTAATTTATTTGGTTGAAGTACAAAATGTCATTATGCTTGTCCATGTTGTGCAACACAAACATGTTCAATGTGGTTACCTAATGGTAGGAAGTTCTGTTATATGGGACATCATCGATAGTTAGATGATAATCATCGATTTAAATTCTAAAAACATCTCTTTGATGGAACTTAAGAGTTAAAGAGATCGCCTTTACCCATAATGGGTCTAATATTTTATCAAGGTTAAAATATAACAATTTTACTTATGAAAAAATGACTCCATCAAGGAAAAGAGTGAAAAACATCTTTGAAGGTGTATGGCCTCGTATTACATAAGTTGATGATACTCATATTCAAGTTGGTGATTTTGATATTCAAAGTGATGAAAAAAATAATGAAGCAGATGACCCTAATGAGTCTGAGTTGTGAAAAAAGTATCTTTTTTTAGTTACCTTATTAGGAATATAATTTTTTATGCCATAACCTTGATTTGATGCACATAGAGAAAAATGTTTACGAAAATTTTATCGAGATAATTCTTAATATGAATAGAAGATCTAAGGCTGACTTAAAGAGTCGACTTGACTTAGTTGATATGACGATTCACTTAGACCTTCATCCGAAGTTACTTCGTAATGGTAAATATCGATTGCCTATTGCTTGTTTTAGGATTTCTAAAGCTGAAAAAGATGTGTTTTGTAAGGTTTTAAAAAATGTCAAAGTTTCAAAAGGCTATACGTCAAATATATTGAGATATGTGAATTTGAAGGAGCAAAATTTTTTTCATTAAAGTCACATGATTATCACATTTTGATGCAAGACTTACTTCCGATTGCTTTACATTTATCAATGTCAAACCAAGTCACTTCTGTGGTAATTGAATTGAGTAACATATTTAAATCTCTATGTCAAAAATATATGAATATGGAAGAGCTTGACAAACTTTAAGATCGAGTTGTGATTACTTTATGTCATTTAGAGAAGATTTTCACTCCAAACTTCTTTACTATTATGATACATTTATTTATCCACCTTCAATATAAAGCACAAGTCGATGGGTCGATTTATTATCGATGGATGTATCCTATTGAAAGGTATTATTTGTTAATAGATTGATTACGTTTTTATTAATGATCAAGCCATTCTACTTAAAATAACATATGACTAATGTTTTATGCTATAGGTTTTTTGGGAGGTTAAAGTCTTATTGTTGCAACAAACACTATCCGAAAGGTTTTATTACTGAAAGATATATAGCAAAAGAGTGTATGATATTTTGTTCTCGTTATTTGGAAGATGTTAAAATAAAATTTAATAGACCATCAAGAAATGTTGGTATGCAGCATACAGACTCTGCTTACAATTATCTTTTTCAAAGTTTTGGACAACCAATAGGCAAAGTTGAATTGGTGGAGTTAGATGATAAATCTTGGGCACAAGCACATTGATATGTTCTTTTCATCATGACTCAATTGAATTATTTCGCACGTAAGTTTTTTAGCACGAAAATTATTCATTACATTAAGCATAATTTATTGTCTTTAATTTTTTTTGTTAATACTTTATCATGATGCTTTATAGTGAGTACAGAAATAATTTGAGAGATCCTGCACATTATCAACGATCAAACCCTTAAGAGCTTGATAAGTTGTTCATTGAAAACTTTCATGAATGGTTAAAAGCAACTGTAAGTAATGCCATACTTTTCATTATGAGAAATCTACATATAATGCTTACGGTATAAATAACATTAATAATATATATATTTATTCCACTTTTATAGGTTTGAAATAGAAGGCTTGTTAATGAAGAGATGAAGTGTCTTTCACACAATTTAAACTGGATTGTGAAATGATACAAAGGTTTCATCATCAATGGATTTAGATTTCACACTAAATCTCGTAAGAGATTTAGAAGTATATAAATTCTGGAGTTGTTGTGACTTCATCAACTACTAGCTATGCTAGTGCTAGGGACACAAAACCTTTAGAGGAAAATATTGACTGTTATGGCATGATTAATGACATCATTGAGTTGAATTATTATGGCAAGTGAAAAGTTATCTTATTTCGGTGTGATTGGGCTGATATGAATAGTACAAGAGGTATTAAGAAAGATCAATATAGATTTACACTTGTAAATTTTTCTCGATTAATTCATACTGGACAACAACTCATCGATGAACCTTATGTTTTTTTATCTTAAGTCAAATAAGTATTTTACTCTAAAGATCCCAAAGAATTAGGTTGGTTTATTATTTTTCGAAACACACCTAGAGACTTATTTGATATGGGGTTAGATACCAAAGATGATGTTGAACATGAAACTGAATGTTATCCTTTTGCTGAACAAAACTTGAATGAAAATATCTTCAGTACCTACGCTCAATGGGTCCGTGAAGATGTTACTGAAGACATTTATAAACCATGAAATGGTGTATCTATAATTTGTAATTCGAGTGTTTAAGACATAATGTAGTAAATGATTGTATGTAATTAATGTCACATTCGCTATTATATAATTATTGAATTGTAAATCATACATTATCTTTTGATTTAATTAAATCGATACGTTCTTTATATATCATAGGTTTTGATTTCTTAACTTCTTAATGTCTTTATATGTGTTCTAAAGTAATATCTTTTCTATATTCGCTTTTATGATATATGGTAGCTATAATATGGAGGAGTAGGTTAAAAGAAAAATATATCAGAGATATTAGTTCAGAACCGTCAGTGACACCTATAGATATTAGTTATGGACTGAATCCTTTGAAGGAAAATGAACATACCTCAATATGCTTATTCATTATGAAACATGGTATAAAGTTCCAAAAGAAGTTAAGGCTGATACTTTAAACTTTATTGAGGTATTAGTATAATTAATTAGATATAAAAAATTTTTATTTTACATTTTGTTTGCTTATTCATACTTTTCTTAGTGTATTATTACAGTCAATATTTGTACTTGAAAAACTAACTTCATTTGTGCTTATGTCATTGGAAAAGAAATGGAAAAATTATAAGCATAGTTTGAAGAATAAGTATTTTAATCGAAATACTATTGTTTAGGTGATGATGAAAAATCTATCCTATAATATGATTAGGTGACAATATGAACTATTAGTTAGATTTTGATTCTAAAAAAAAAAAGAGGTACTAGTTTATAACTTTGTATAGTAGAATGAAATAATGAAAGTGTTTTATAGTTTAAGTTGGTAATATTTGTATTTTTATCATATACGTAATTATTTTTTATGATAGGAAAGAGAACATGTTAGATTGGTAGTAGAAAGCAACAGAAATATAACCACATAAGTGGATTAAAAAGTTTTGCAAGAAAGCAAAAAGAAATAGTAAGTTTATGATAATAAACTTATTCTAATGAATGAACTTTTTCTACCATTAAAAGGTAAATATGTAAATTAACAATTATTGTTCTGTTTTAATAGTTTTGATAGTTTCAATACATGATATTAAACTTATCAAAAGATTTGAACTTAGTTGACACGGATGATATGTATGAAAAAGTTATTGCTTACGTATATTTAGGTAAAAATACAAATTTATTATTGTTGTTGTATTTTAATAGTTTGAATAGTTTCAATACTTGATATTAAACTTGTCCAATTGATTGAACTTGATTTCTATGGTTGATATGAGAGAAAAAGTTATCGTTTGTCTATTTAGGACTATTTTTACATATAAAAGGCAAATATACAAATTAAACTTTTGGATGGCTTTCAATATATTGAATGGCTTCAATCCTTGAAATTAAATCGAAAAAAAATAATTGAATTTGATTTCCATGATCGATATGTGTGAAAGCCCAAAATGCTTTTATTGTTTGCGTATGTTTAAGACTATTGTGTTGTTACGGGGCCAAAATATAAATACATGATATTAAAATTATTTGAAATATTAATACTTGATTGACAGGCTTGATATGCATAAATAAGTTATGATTGATATGTATCATATCAAATAACATATATTTTTGTATAGAAGAATAAAATGGGCGGTAAAATTGGATGTATAGAACTTTTTTGCAGCACATACATAAAAAAATGGATCTTACATGAATGTCAAAACATAAAAAATTATGATAATTTGTATCATCTATTTTAAAAGAAAGTAAATATTTACTCCTTTTAACATATTATCAATTAATCATTAAACTTGATAGTTGTATATGACAAATTCACAAGAGAAAGTGAAAGAAAAAATGGCTGCTGAGATTGAAGTAGCATCTGATGGTTTTCTCAACATGCAACAAATGAAAAATCAGATATTCATAGAAGTTTCTAGAAAAAAAAAAAGTATAGACGGGTCTGAGGCCTTGGTTGGGTCCGACACCATCTGTCTATTATGGACATAACTTTCAGCAATTTATATTCTCAGCAAGTCAGTCTTCGCGAGACATTTCAATATTAAGAGGGGAGTTGCAAACTATGCAACAATGTTTTCAGCAAATAAAAGCAGAAAGAGAATAGGAGCATGCCAAAATTGAGGAAGAATGTGCTAAAATGGAGTAAGAATGTGCAAAATTTCAGTAGTTGCATGATCGATTAAATCATCTTATGAATTTTGTGCAACAATAATTTTTAGAAAATGATCTTGGTGCTCCACCAACTCAGGTATTATATTTAGTAAATATTTAAATTTTTAAATATAAAAAAACTTACAATGAAGTGTTAAAAATTGCATAATATTATTTAGTAGGTTTTTGAACACGTTACTAACCAAGGTGAAAATTTTTCTTTATCAATTGACAACCAACAAAATATATGCAGTCATTCATTTCATATATTTTAATTTTTATTTTGTTAATGTATTAAAAATATTTGAATATTATTATACTAATTATTAAACTTTGTATTAATTAGATGCATATTTTAACATAAATTAAGTTTCTATTAATTTTAGTTTCTGAATTTAAGCTCTTTAATGAAAATAAAATTTATTAACAGAAATTAAAAGAAATATTTTTACATAATGACGGCATTTGCGTTCAACAATGTCGCTAAATGAATAATTGAATGACGTTTGTATCATAAAACGTCACTAAAAGTAGCGGCACTCTTACCAGCAAACGCTGCTAGTTAAATGGCATTTTTATACAAATGCTAATAAAGCAACGGCGTTTTTTTTTTTTTTCATAAAACGCCGCTAATATAGAGGTATTTTCGGATACAAACGCCTCCAAAGTAGTGACATTTTCAGTTACAAATGTCACCAAAGTAATGATGTTTTTCTCATAAAAATTACACTAAATTAGCGACGTCTCAAAGAAAAAAATACCACTAATATAGAGGTATTTTTATATACAAACGTCTCTAAAGTAGCGGTGTTTTCAATTACAAATACCACCAAAGCAATAGCATTTTTCTCATAAAAACGTCATTAATTTAGCAGCATCTTAAAGATACAAACGCTACTAAAATAATGGTATTTCATATATAAATGCAACTATTATTAAAGCATTTTTTCGAAAATATCGTTATTTTTCGTGATGCATGTATAATCGGTACTCTGAGTGACATTTTTCGTAAACGTCATAAATCTTTTATTGATGTTTATAAACGTCACTAAATGTTAAAAAAAATACTACTAAAAACCTAAACCCCTGTAATGAGAAAAAAAGAAAAAACACCGACTATGAAAATAATTAAAAATATAATTCCTCAATATCCAATCACCGGGCTAAGTTAGGGTTTTAACTTTCAAACAAAGTATTATAGTATAACTATAGCTATATTTAGCTACTATATATGATTAAAAAACATAAGAATATCATATAAAAAAGTTTAAAATTCCAATCTTAAAATGGATGGGATAATTTAAATTTTTTAGATAGAAAATTTTTTATATCTCCTCCTTATGTAACTCATAATCCCTATAATATGATATATAAAAATAATAATAAAACATTACTTTAATTTGCAAACGGAAATGGTAAAAGCACAAATTCACCCATACATAGGATAAATCGAAGGGTAGAAATAACCTAGCTATGCTTCAAAGCAATACCAATAATTATATATATATAGACCTAAAAGTTTATAAATTTAATTTTACTATGCTCCTTTAAAAGGTGGGCGTTTTTTATATTAAGTTCGTCAACCTTTTTCACTAGAAGGTAAGCCAACCTGGCCAAGTAAAGGGTTAGGATTTTCTATCTCTTTCTCTAAAGAATAACTCTTTGTTCTCTAAAAGCATAAAATCTGCTGAATAGAATACCATTACTTTTGGGAAAGAAGCTAAAAGTCCTTCTAAATTTTACAGAATACTAGCTACCATCAAACTTAAGCCGAAAATACCAGTTACGACTTGTAATAGAGAGATATATTTTTATGTTTAAATTAACTACACTTTAAACTTTTTTTAATCAATGCAAGTCTTAGGTCTTACTAAATCATTAATATCATCTCAGATGAAATCAACTAAATCATCTGAAGGAATGAGTTTAGAGATTCGAAAACTATCACGGAATGCTCAACGTACCAAGAAATTAAACATTGTCAATTCCTACTTAACAAAAGTTTACAATCCGCTCACACCTGAAAAAAAAAAGGATGTTTCTCATGTACAAATTATAACAAGTTTTGCACCGCCAATAAAGCATCATCTCAGTTTACCATTTTTATATGTTTAAAGCCGCAACTGGTTCAGGATTAGGTCAAGTTGGAGGACAAACCAACCCCATGACAATCTTCAAGTTTTTTTAACAGTTTATGCTCAAACTTCAAGCCGAATTTGGTACATCTGCTTTATATGGTTGGACCATCAATACCTATAAAAGATTGTTATAGCACGTACGTTAGGTTTTATATTGCTTTTTGTGGGCTGGTTTTAGACTGTGTAACAAGCTAAAGCTTATAAAAAGTTACACTTACTATTATTTATCTATAAAGCATTAATTCAAAGGTTTCAAAGTAAACCTTCTATTTGTTTTCGGTGTATATGCTGTTGGTTATACAATAGGATACTACTTGTCCCAAAATTTGAATTCAATTTTCAAATACTAAGAATTTCACAAGGTTAAGAATGAAACAGTAACCAAAGCTATACTATTCCTAATTGCAAACTTCCCCTCAAACAAAGCAAAAATAAGTCCCACTTGCTTCCAGACGAATGTATAATTGTGAAGAGCATAGGATCATTGCTTGAGTTAATCTTATTTTGTTATGACAAAATAACAAAAAGGACAGGGTGGGGGGAAATTATGACAGAAGGTGAGACTGAGACATCAAAGGAATATCCACATCAATCAGAGGGTCAAGATCAAAAAAGCGACAGTAATGCATCCTTATGTGAGCCACAGGTTCATTGAAAACGATGGCAAATCCAATCAATCCACATTTTTTTATAGCACCAATCCCCTTCTAGTTGTCTCAGATAGCAACCACACCCAGACCACAGTTTTTTTAACTGAGTTAGAGGTGTTTTACAGGCTCAACTCTCAAGCAACTTAAATCATAAAACACAATTAGGTAACTGATTTGAGACCCCTTAACTGCCACGTCACTCAATCTATATACTCTGCCCTATAATGTTATCACCATATGTATAAAAATATTAAAATATACATATGTATATTCTTCCAAAAATGTGTATGTATATTTATACATACATATATATATATATATAACATAAGAGAAAGGTTAATATCCAAAGTATTCAAATAAAAATTAACAATTAATTATATTTATGCATTAATTTCAAAGTTCAATGTTACTTATTTTTAATTGCAACAACCCTTCCTGGACTCAAGACATTAACATGTTATGGTTTAATTGCATGACGCTTACATTAATGAATGAAGAATTGTAACGTTAAAGCTACATTAATCATAGTAATTTATCCTACTATAGATACATATATATTTTTATATGTAAGTTATCGAAGTTCACAAGCATATAAATAGTAAAAAATATGTTTATAAAAAATTAGTAAATAATAATTTTTTTTAAATACTATTATTACTTCATAAAAAGAAAATTAAGTACAATTCTACTAATTTACTAAATAGAACAACAAATAAATTTGATATGAAAAAGATTTAGGTACAATTTTTGAAGTTTCTTATTAAAAATGAAAAATGATTTAATAAAAACTAAAATTAAAAATTAAAATCAATAAATTGAAAGGTTTATTACATAAATTAGGTGTATAAATCTTGAAAAAAAATAGTAACATTTGATATATTTTTTAGATATATATTTTTAATAAAAATATTAACAAAATTTTTGTCGTTAAATAAATATTCATCGAATTTAAATTATAAATTATAATTTTAATAAATTTTTGATATATTATTAATCTTTTTATTAACTCTATCAATTCATTAATTTTGATTTTTAATTTTAATTTTTATTGAATCATTTTTAATAAAAAATTTTATGAATTTCACTTAAAGATAAAATTTTTCAATCTAATATTAAATATTTTATTTTAGATCATTACATTATTGAAGTAACATTGCAATATATTATTTTGCCAAAAAAAAAAAGCAATGCAATATATTATGGGTTTCGACATATAATAATGGTTTATTGCTTAGGTATTTAATTAATTCGTTGTATTTAAAAAAAGATAGTACTATATCGGCGCAAAGTGCCAAAACCCTAGAAATACATGAAATTTTATGTAGTTTTACCCCATGGCAATGGACAGCAAGGACATTACGTGTAAACATGGATTACATGAGGATTCGGATTTTTAGAGTTTAGGATTTGGCTTTGCAGGGGCAAATACAGGCCATAGGTGGTTAAGAGAGAGAGAGAGAGAGAGAGAGAGAGAATGAAAATAATTACACGAAGAACATTGACAAAGACCTCAAATTCTACAACCCAAGTTGTGTTATCAAATTATATAATTTTTAAATTAAATAAATATTAATTATTATTATATATTTATAATATTCCAAAATGTATGATAAATAGGTTAAAAGTTAATAATATTGTTGAGCTAGCTAGCTTTTTTTTATGGTTGCAGCGAACTTAAGGTGTTGTTGAACTGATCTATCCATCCAAATTAACAATGGATCTTTCTTATTTTCTTTCCTTCTTTTTTTTCAAAGAGAAGAATTTTATCGATTATTATAAAAATAACAAAAGAGGGAGACGATAAAAAAGATAAAAAAAAAAAAAAAAGGTTGTGAAATCCCCAAGAAAATTAGCCTAATGGATAAAGAGAAAAGTTCTTTTTCTATTAATTGGAGTTTAATTTTTATAAAGAATATTTTAGAATAAACTCTTAAATGAAGATCGATAAAAAAAAATAGACTTCTGAAATCATCCGAAAAAGTTAAGCCTAAATAATATTGGAAAATGCCCTGACTATATTACCCAAAAAAGAAAAGTTATGAAATAAAATATATGTCATGTAAAGTAAAAGATATAACATGAAAATATATTAATAAGTATTTGATTCAATTGATTAAGATTTATTTTTTTAATAAAAAAAATTTAAATTTAAATTTATTAAAATAATTTCGAATGTATAATTTATAATTATTTATTTTAAATTATTAGATATGATATATTTTATTTTAATTTAAAAATTAAATAATTTATCTATTTTAAATTTAAAAAAAAAAACATGAAAATACATATACATTTCAAAGAGGAAAGATTCGCTGGGGTTCCTTTGGAGCAATTATATAACCACAGATTATAATTTATTTTCCTTTTTTTTTATATATTTAATCACTACCTGGTTAAAAGCTGTGGCTACGAATTTTTTAATATTTTCTATGTTTATCTATTAGTTTGTTATATATACCAAATAATCTGCAAAGAAATGGATAAAAACAGTGTACTTGCTTTTTTTCCTATCATTATACCCAAGTTACCTAACCATTTAAACATAAGAAAATTTTAAATTAATCAATGTTAGTAATACAACTCAAATTTCCTTTTCTTTATTTGTGCCATTTAGTTACTGCTTCTATATATATTTTAAAATTTTTTTATAGGTTTTGAAAAGCAATGGTAGCGATGTTTGTTTTTAATATCATTCAATAACCATCTTCCCAAATTTGTTTGCGTACTCACCTCATTATTCCCAAACAAAAGAAAATTTAATTTTTTTACAAAAAAATTATAATTAAAAAATAAAATAAAATATTTTAAAATTTAAATTTATTGAATGAAACTTTTAAAATTAAAAACATTAATACCGTCAATTAAATTTTGAAGAATATTAATTTGTTATATATTAAAATATGAAATGTTATATAGCACATATTTTTTAAAGAGTTTTTTTCTTAGTTGTACTCTTTATCTTTTCTTTCTCTTCACACCATAAGGATCAAAACCACCACTCTATTTATACTTTGACCAATTGCCTATAATCACAGCCTTTCTCTCTCGCACACATGGGTGTCCCACCCTCACCCCCTTACCTTTTTGAGTGAAACCACAATCAGAAGAAGTAGTCCCTGTTTTTGAGAAGAAAAGGCTTAGAGAACCAAACTTCTGTTAATCAGAAAATAGATTTTAAACACCCCCCCCCCCCCCCCAAAAAAAAAAAAAAAAAAAAAAAAAACCGTAGTTCTTCTTGCCCTTACAAGGCTAAAAACCAAAAAAGAAAGGGCAAAAAAATTAATTAAGAAAGTCCTGTCTTAGGACAAAGTTTTTAATTTCATTTTAGCTCTCTTATGCAACCATTTAGTTTGATTGATGATCCCTGAGCTTAATTCCTTTCTTTATTACATACATACCCTTTTGTTCAGACAAAGTAAAAGCAAGCGAGCCACTGTCTTCTTTGCAGATCAGAGCTTTAAAGACAACATGGATACTTTCTGATAGCTCTTCTTCCAGAAGATCTTCCTCTTTCTTCTTTCATTTCCTTCTTTTTTTTTCTTCGGTTTTTTTTATATGTCCTCATGCTTTGTTTTGTAGCTTCCTTCTTAAATGAGTCTGAGTAGTTGTGAAGTAAGCAAAAAATCTTTTCTCTGAAACACCCCATATCTCTGCCTTCCTTTTACGTATTTCCCTTATTTTTGCTATCTCTGGTCCATCTTTTTTTTCCTTCTTTCTCATGGATTCTGGTAACAGTGGTAGTATGCAATCTTCGAGTGGTGGCAGTGATGAGTATGATTCACGTGCTGACTCATTCTTAGCTTTTTTGAACAATAACCCATCGAGCCATGTTGGTCATGGTCACTTGGGTAACCAACCACCGCCGCCGCAACAGCAACACCAGAGCCACTCTTCATCGGTTATGTTTGACCCTTTATCAAACTACTTCGATCATCCTTTATCAAGGTCACCGCAACTTACAACAAACCCCAATTCACTCCTCAATCTCGATGCGGTTTGGTCCAAACATCTAAGATCTGAGCCCAATTGCACTGATCTTGGTGGGTTTATAGCCTCATCACAGTTGTTGATCAACCAACAAGCACAAAGCAGAGCCACTTTTCATTCTATGCAGATCCCTCAAGGACCACAAACCGCTACAAAAGGTTCAGTTTCAGCCACAAGTGACCAACCCAACAGCAACAATATGGTGCGTAACCCAAAGAAGAGATCCAGAGCTTCAAGGCGTGCACCAACAACCGTTTTGACAACAGACACCACCAATTTCCGAGCCATGGTACAGGAATTCACCGGGATCCCTGCACCACCCTTTACATCCTCACCTTTCCAAAGAACCAGGCTTGATTTATTTGGTACACCTTCCACCATGAGATCGAGCCATTTAGACCCTTCATCTCCGCATTATCTTTTGAGACCATTTGTCCAAAAATTCCAACCTCCCCCATTTGTTTCTTCTTCTACAGCTTCCTCATTTCCCAGCTCCTCAGTTATTGATGCTATAGCTTCTACTGATCCTAGTAGCACTAACATCACTTCCGCTTCTGCTAGTAACAACAATACTACTTCTAGTTCAACTTCCATTAACTACCAACTACCATCAGAGATAGGTCCTTTAAAGCAGCCTCAAAATCTCCTCAACGTAAACATGCAAAACCCAATTCTTAACTTCCAATCTCTACTTCAAGCGCCTCCAAAATACCCACTTCCTGATTCAACCGTTCTCGGAACAAAGCCACAAGGGTCCTTAGATATTCCATCAAATGACTCTCCTCTCAAAATGGGTGTTTTAGAAGAGTTTGGTTTGAGCCAGGGCCGTGTCAATGCCAACCTCAGCGGGCTCCAAAACATGGTATCGTCAGATGGGGCGTTGCCAAGAAATGATGAAAATAGTGCTAATCCTCAAAAGTGGGGAGAAGGAACAGGATCTCAAGAACATGATCAAATTCTCCTAAGGTCCATCAATGGCAGCTACAACAGTAACTCCCAGAGGGTCTCAAATGGCAAAGTAAACAACTTCTCGGCTTCTTCATCGGATTTTCATGGCAATAAAGGGCAACAAATTGTGGCTGCTAGAAGCGAAGGTATGGTGGAATCATGGATATGTTCCTCAGATTAGGAGTATCTAAATATTATAAAAGAAAAACAAGAAAAAAAAAGGGTTTTAAAAATGAGAAAATCTCAACAAGGAATATCAAGGAAATGATGGTCAGTATATCACCATGATGCATGAAAGAGATGAAATCTTTCTTCTTCCCTCCCGTATTAACCACAAATTTCAATATAATTAAAAACACTGGTTTTTTTTCTTTTGACTTTTCTGTTTTTTTTTTTTTTTACCCCACTCCTTTTAATATAATTATATGTAAATAATAGTAGCCTCTCGATATCACATTTTCTCGTAGTATTGTAGCGTTCATCATCATACATACACGACCATGGCCTTTTTCAACGCAGCCGTCTCAATAGTACAAAAAAAAAAATGGTAGTAGTTGTTAAATATTGAGTGTTCTTCTCTTTTCTTTGTAGAAATTTCATTTTTGTTTTTTTGCTTTTGTTTTTTTTTTCTAATTTTTTAATCTGGGTTTTGACTATTGTAAGGATCAGATTGTGAATGTAAAATCAGATAGCGGAAACCCTGAAAATTTGTGTTCTTTTCTCGTCCTATACATCTTTTTCGGCTGTCTTAAACAAGAATTTGCAACAAAGAGGAAAAAAAAACTAATAATTTCCTGTAAGAAATTGCAACTGGCCTGGGGTTTGTCCGGTTTCTTTGCATCATTGATTACCTAAAAAAAAAAAAAGAGAGAAGAAGAAAATTGTTTTTTAATTTTATTATTTTAAAATTTTTGTATGATGCCTAGGAGTGATTGGTGGCGAGATTTGGGGAATCGTAAGCCGCCGTAATCTTATTTTTTAAACAGACTTCGGCTGCATTTCAGTGTCGATTGCAATAATTTTTTTCGTGTGGTATTATGAATTTTATGATTGAGTTTTTTTTTTTAATAATTTTATGATCGATTATTTTTTACTCTTATATAATGTAGATGGATACATGCACATTATTTATAAGTCCATATAATAGATACCCAAATTAAAAAAATAATACTTAATTTTGTATAACAGTTTAGAAAACCTTAGCAATTCCAATTATATATAAGTTCATATCTTAGGCTTTGGCTCATTTGGCACGTAAAATCTTGGATAACTTTTAGACAAAACAACCTTTTTGATTGGTATTTGAGGTACAATCATGATTTTCTCTCTTCCCTTTTGTCTTAGGCTATTGGCAAAAGGAGAAGAATTTATTTTAAATCTGAATCTAAAATCTCTACTTCTTCAGCCCTTGCTATTTGAGCTAAGCTGAATTCATCAGGCTTTGGTTTTTGGAAAGCAAAATGTGCGTTTGGTGTTTTGGATGCTTTGAAACACGTTAATCCTATGAATAGTTTAATGATGTATTCAGGGTTAGACAAGAAATGAAAATTAAGTTCCAAACTAATGGAATTCCCAAGTGAATGTGAATGTGATGTCCAAGGGAATTTTTTTTTTTTTTTTTTGTTTCTGGGATTAGGATGGGACATAACTGTTACGACAGGATAATGTGGGTCGTAAAATGTAGAAACTAGGTACATCTTCACCATGTTCCTTCTTTTCCATTTTTTTTTATTTATCTTTTGAAGGAACCCCACTTTTCATAGATAAGTTTTGTCATATATCCTAGGATCTAGCTAGTCATTCGGTTAGAGATTTCAAAATCATATGAATTTTTTTTTAAAAAAAATACATATATATTTATCTCTTTGAGTCATTGCTAAAACGATTTTTTTTTTTCGGCATCTCATGCATAAAAAAGGTTTTTTCTAACCTTCAAATTAAATTTACTTTATAAGATAAATTACATTGCAGGAATTAATTATTCTTTTCAAATGGTAGGGTAATGGTAATTTGTTGGTACAGAACAAGGAACACGTTGGACATGCTTATTCTCACCCTGCAAATCAGTCTTTACTCTCGTGAATCATGCCCAAGTGAGTGGGCTGTGCTTTTAAAAAAAAAAAAAAAAAGCTAATATTATTTAAAAAATATATACATTGCATAATTAATTTTTTTCTCACTAATTTTTTACTTTTAAGTTTCTCTAATTTGACTCCAAGCTAGCACATTTATATCGGCAAAAGGGGTTTTGCAGCTAGGCCGGCAGGTGACCTTAATTCCACACCTTTTTTTTTTTAGGAATTTGCCAAAGGATGCGTGGAAACATGCTCATCTTTAATAGCTTTTGAAAATTAATTATTTGATTTGGGATATTAACATGAATCCCTAAATTAGCATTTACTCATTTATTTCTTGCACATATAAAAGCATGTATTATGTACTTTAATTGCACATTGAAGAACATAGTGTCACTATTTTTTTTTCTTCCAAGCATCTTATAAATAACCTAATATCCTTATATGAGACATTTGTAACTCTATATATGAATCTCCATTAAAAAAAATGGTAATTAATTAGGCTACTAGCTAGCACAATCTACACGTAAAAAACATACACAAATTATATACATATAATTATTTTATGATGACATTTTTAAAAAATAAAGAAATAAGATGAAACCTTTTATTAAGTTAAAAAAAGTTAATGAAGAAAAAATCAATTATGAAAGAAGACAAAAAAGACGAGAAAGCCGAAAAGTGAAAGGAACCCTAGATAAGGCCCTTTTTGTCAAAGACTAGCATGATAGCAGACATGGTTTCCCGCCAAGGGTTATAAATATGTTTGACATATGCAAACCACAAAAAGTTTCATCCCCAACTTTCAAATTTTGCAAAAACAATTTTCAAGGAAAAACAAAAGCAACTCTTTGGATAACTGTTTATCAGTGTCATGAAGTGGGTAGTAGTCTTTTTGCATGATATATCTAAAAAATGGGTAATCTTATTCATGTCAATATTGATTGATAGATCATGATCTTTTTCACTTCAATAATAGGAACTTTCACCTCTGGTTTAAAATTTGAATGATGAGAGGGGATTGGGGAGAGGGGTTCAAATTTTTTTGAATCTTTTTCTTGCTGAAACTCAGTAGAAACATACGATTACATATTATCAATGACAATATATAGTAATAATGAAATAAGCATAGGATTTTGGGGAAGCTTTTATAAAGGGAACCCTTTAAAACACTGTAAAATCTTCTTTTAGTTCCTTTTTTTTCAGAATAAAATTCAAATGATTAGCCATGGGATTTTGGGAGATTTAAAGGACAAGGTGTTTAGAAAGAAGAGATGGGGTGAGTTGTGACATGTGACACTTCTTTTGGCATCATGGTGGCCCATGCCCAGTGAGTAGCATAGCAAGCCATTGTTCCTTATAATGATGGCTCTTCCCTCTTACTACTCACTCTCCCTCTCCGCCTGCATGAGGGCAGGACTATGTGAAAGGCTGAAACCATTGTGGCAAACTGGCAACAAAATTAAAGGCATCTTTCTCCTCTCTTTTCACTCACTCTCTCTCTCTCTCTATAGTAAAATACCCTACAAACTTGAGCCGGAACTCAAAAAGTTGCACAACTTTTGGCATCCCCATTTGAAAGGCTGGCACCATTCCCCTTCCTCACTTGAAACCATTCCCTCATGCATTTGAAAAAGCATATATTCAAGATTTTCAAGTACACGGTAGGAAAAAGACAAACTTTCTTATTTATAGAATGATATTCCCTAGCACATATGTCTTGTTAAATTAAGCTAAGTTCTTTATTATGTTTTTAAGTAATGTTTTAGAATCCTATTTAAATTAAATTAATTGGGATTTCTCTTTTGGATCCCAAATCTGCAGCAGTGTGTTCTCAATGCCTTCCTCAATGGGAGAAACAGGGTACATGTTTTAAAATACACGATGGATTTTTTTTTACTTCACTTTTCAAGTGGTCCATTTTTTTTTCTCTTTTAAAGAGTAAAATAAAATGGCTTAGGAACAACTAAATCATAATGGTACTTGAATAATCTATGATTTCTTAAGAGCAACTAACTCAATGGGAGGCATAAGCCCTAGCAGCTGGAAGCAGTGGGCCATTGCATGTTAAAGGCTGGAGATTTTCCTATTGGTGTTTTCTTGTTACTGATCATATAATTTCTTGATTGCCAGCTATTACTTGATCATAGAGTAATTAATATTAGTATAAAATAAAGGCTATTTGCAAGAGTAATATATCTTGAGAGGGCTTTCTGGATCTGAAGGACTTGAATTTGTAGGCAAGGCATGTGCCAAACCATCTATATAGCAGATAGATTGGGGCTCAACGAACATATTTCGACTAGCTTTTCGCATCAATCAGTCAAATTAATATCAGACATCACACATGGTTTCAGCAGGTTCAGCTTAATTAGGGATGACAAATCTACAAATTATGTTTCATCAGTTGATGAGTTCAGCACGTTAGACTACAGAATTCAAAATCTCTTCCTTACGGTTTAATTATAAGATAAGGCCTCTTCAGAAATACTAGCACTTATTGAGCACCCTGCTGCTTCCACGAAAATTCAAAACGTAGTAAACATTTAATTTTGTTCGTAATCTTTTTGATATTATTAGATCTTGAATTGTATTTTGATATTGAGTTTTAAAAATAATTTTTTAAACTTAAATTTAAAGACTCAAAAGTATTTTTATTTTTATTTATGTTTAAAAAACATAAATTTTTGTTTTTTTAAAAAAATTATGATTTTATTTAGATTTAAAATTCAAAGATTGAGTTTGATTTTGATAATTTTTGGAAATTACGTTTCTACAAGCAAGAAAATAAATTTTGAGTGAATCTTGATAGATTTAGATGACATTAAAATTTTTCAAATTAAAAAAAATATTCAATCCTTATATAAAACGCTCAATTCAAAACTCAGAATGAAAAGGCAACACAATCAACAAATAATGCAAACACAAAGCTTTGAGTTTTAAGGTTTAAGGAAGAATTTCGTGGGTAAAGAGATAAGGAAAATCAATAAGCAATTGGAGAGACACATCACAAGAACAATTGGTAATTCAATAAGATAACAAGCAATTAAACAAACAATAACAATCAAGAAGAATCATAAAGCGAAAAAAGAGAGAGCCATATACATAATATTAAAACAAACAAAGTCAAGCAAAACTTTTCTTGGCAATAGGCTTTATTTCGGGTTGATCCAAGAGCATTGATTAGGTACAATTTCTTTTATGGTGTTATATTTATTTGTTGTTTAATATAGTTTTGGGGTAATATTTGTGATAATTTTGTTTATCAAATTATTTTGTTTTGCTATTTTTTTACTTATTTGTTTATTTGTGTATTTATCATTTGTTTAGGTTTTTTTTTTTTTTGCTTATTAATTTATTTAATTAAAGTAAATAAAAATTAAATTATATTTTTAGAAAAGTGTAAATCTATTATTTTATGATTAGAAAGTTGTAAATATGTTGGTATCATTATTTGTAATTAATTTTGTAAATAAAATGATGTAACTAGATTAGTTTTTTTGTCATAAGATATTTAATAAATCCAGCGATAAAGTCTCTTTAAGTAAACAACAAGTTTATCTTAAATACTTTTAAAATAAGAAAATTTTCTTTTTTGATGAAAGCCTAAAGACTTTTTTCCAATATTTAAATATTGAAATTAATAAAAATAAGTAATAAAGACCATTTTAATTAAGGCTTAGATAAAATAAAATGTGATTAATTTGGTATCAATTTCGAGTGCTGAAGGGGTGCCAAAACCTTCCTTACACATAACCAATTCTCAAACCTAGTTCTATTTATATAAACCAAAATCTATTCCTTTTAGGGACCTTTAATCAAACTTAAGATAATCTTAAAAAAGATAGATTCACATAGGTGGCCAATCACATCTATATAAAAAAATTTGGTGGCATTCCATAATTTTTGTGTCTAATGGACTAGTTCTCAAAGGTGACTTCGCTTGGGACATTAGAAAGTCAAACCATTTGTTAGTTATGTATTATCCTAAATCTTATTTGGATGGTTTTTATTATGTGATTATTTATGTGCACTAACCTTTTTTTTTTCTATTTTGTAACTTTTGATTTTTGTACTAATATTTTTGTTTGATTAAAGATGTTAGGTTTGTAAATAAAATAGTTGGCATGTTCCTTCACATACACTACATATGCATTCATGTATAAGTTATAGACTTGAGTTTTGTTCTTTCTTAAGAGAGAGCAAGTACCTATGCTCTAATGAGATAATAACCTTCATGTGAGTTAGCGAAAAATTTCTAATCAAATTGAACCCTTGTCCATTTGAGCCTATAATGAAGGATGACGATTAAGGAGGCTTATTAGTTTATAATGGATGATGATATGAGGAATAATTTGGGAGCTTTTAGATTGTCAAAACTTTTGAACCCAGTATGTAAATAAACCTTAAGGATCCAACCCTAGGCTAGATCCTACCATTCTCTTTTGTATAGAAAACCCTAAAATAGGACACATGAAGGGATGTATTTTGTCATTCACCTTATATTTGTTTATATTTATGTTTTGTCAAGATAATTTTGAACTTGTACAAAAATAAAAATATTTTTTATATTTTTCTTCTTCTTCGAAAAATTAAAAAAAATGAAAGAAAATAAGTAAGATTTTGAAATGTATTGTCTTCTTGTTATATGATCTAGGATCACATCCATTACATACATGCATTTATACATATATTTTTGTTGTCTATTTATTCATGCAATATTCCATTTCACTTTTTCATATGTAAAAAAAAATATGAATGCCTAATTGTAAATTAAAGAGTAATTTTTTTATGTTTTTCAATTTTGTACATAGTTGTGAATATGAATTTTTATTGTTACTATGTATTGCATACATGTATTTGCATAAACATTTTTATCTTGTAAACATCTTTGTATATATATTATTTCATTTATTTAGGGTAATTTTTTTTATTCAGTTTTAGTACATAAATTTTGAATATGAATTCTTGTTTTTTGTTATGTTTTAAATACATGTATTTGTATTTTTTTTCTTCATCTTTTTAAATTTAAGATTATTGGCAATAAGAGCCCACATGATTTCTTTCCATGACTGAAATTTTTTTTTTTGTAAAAAAATAACTTTTGTGGAAACAATCTTAAAAGAATTAGTGATTACTGTCAAGAATAATCATATTTTGTTGTTTCACTTACCATTTCATACCCCAATTCAGTTGAGAATCACACCATTCAAAGCTTGACTTTTCAAGTCACACAATTCTAATTTTCACTTGACAAAAAAGGGATTTCTAAGTTAATGATCTTTATTAAGGCTATGAGTAATAAAATTTGCAAAATCTTATTTGAAAATTTCTTTATAAGCCAATATATGAGGCACTTTCTTAAAGATTTCATATTTTGGTGATTTGATAAGTGTCAAGATTATTCCAAATACATCACTACCCAAGTTTTTTCACAAAGCTCAAACTTTTCAATTTCTTCCTTGAGACATAGTTACTAAAAAAGTCATATACCCTTAATATCCTTGTTTGACATCTTAATTTAGACAACATTCATTTTCTCTTTCATTCATTACCTTAAAATTTTCCTTTACAACATTTTGGGGCAAATTTATCAAAAGGCCAAATTATCCAATTTTCCTAATATCTTTTTATCTGGTTGGAATTCATTTCATCTCTTATTGAATGGAGATTAGATGAACATTTGGTATATGTTGTGAAAATGAATATTGTTATTTTGAGACTTTATTTGATGTAGTAAGATGATATATTTTGAGCCCAAGTTATAAGAAAAAAAAAGAGAGAAAAAGCAAAAGAAAAATGAAAAAAAAAGAATTTTTTGTAACATCAAACATATGAGAAATTGAAATGATTCCAAAATTAAAGAAAAAAAAATCTTTTCTCAAGAATTGTTTTTCAATAAAGGTGTCAATATTTGATATGATAAATGGCTATATTTCATATTACCTTTACAAAAAAAAAAATCATTTGCTACCCTTTTACGCCTATTGAATTCTTTTTAAAAAAATTTTAACTAAGGATTACCCTTCATACTAAGAAGCAAGTATAAATTACGATCTATTTGAGAAAACATTAAATCCAAAGTTAAGGACAATGAAAGAATGCCTACATTTAAAAGGCAATCTTGTAGTAAATAGGGTTCCAAAATTTTGAACTCAATTTGTCAAAAGTGAAAGCATGCAAGAAAAATGAAACAAAAAAAAAAGATGAAAATGCATGTTCTGAGAAATAAAAATGACAAAATGTCCTTGGAAAAAGAAATGATCCCTAGTTTGATTATTTTTATACATATTTTTGGGTTTATTTATCATTTTTTAAGCCCTGAACCTCGACCTATCTTACGTCTTTTAAAAAGTCAATTTTGATTAGGTGTGAGCATTTAAGTTAAAGAACTTTTGTTTTGGAAATCACCATCACTTTTTGATTTTAGATGAATTTTAAGTTTTCAAGTGCATAATGAAAAAAAAAAAAAAAAAGATTGAAGCTCTAAGGTGAAAACCCAAAAAGGTAGTTTAGAGCAAAATTGAAATTTAAAAAAAAAAACTTATGCAATTACAAGCAAAGCAAGAATCAATAAATGAAGGCATTTTGAGCATTGAAAATCTTTTAAATTCTAAAAGCAACTCACGTAATTACATGTAAAGTGAGAATCAATAAATGAAGGCATTTTGAGTATTGAAAATCTTTGAGAAACCTAAAAATATCAACCCAATTTGAAGATTTATTTTAAAATTTGAGCTTTTGTTTTTCTTTTGCATAAATTTTGAATATATTATAACTAGTCTTGACATTTGTTAAAATGCCACTTATTAAAAATTTAAGGGAGTGTCAAAATGGATTGTGCTTTAAAAAATATTTTTCAATAAATTTGAACTTTCATTTGTAAGCCTATATGAAGAAATATTAATCTTTCTTCCTTATTCAATGACTAAATCTTTTTTAGTAACTAAAATCTTGATGTGCTAAACCATTTTGTCTTTTTAGAAAGACCAAGATGTGATTCATCTAATTTATTCTAGTTAATAATCATCAATTTTTAAGAGATCTAAATGTCACATGTTTTTAAAGAATTGATACATTTTTGTTTTGGTCATGAAAAAATGTTATATGGGGTAATTTTTTTATTATTTTAGGGTAATTGTTATTACCATTCTTTTGGGAGTTTTTGAAAAATATTCAAATTTGGATTGTTGCATATGTGAATTTTGATGGATGGGAGAAAGATGATTTCCAAATCAATATGACAAGAGTGACTTTTCTAAAACAATAAAAATGCTTTGTACCATGCATTTGCATTTTTTGTAGAAAGCATTTACATTTATATTGGTGAGATAAACATTTACATCTACATCTTGGTAAGATATATTTGCATTCACAACATGACATTTGCATATATGCAAACTTTAAGGTGAAAAAGATTTGATATTGGAGATAGAAAATAACATGAAAAAAAATCGATTTTAAAGTTTCAAAACCTCTGTTGAAGAGAAGTTTTTTCAAAATAAGAAATGATTTATAAGACCTTTAGGCATAATCTTCAAGAGCTCCGAGCATGATTTATAAAATTTAGGGGTATGACCCCTAAAACCTTTAGTACCTTATTAGATTTGATTTTTTAATGTTTCAAAATCTTTGGTTAGAGGAGCTTTTTAGCTATGAATTTTAAAATTTCACAGCTTCTTATTAAAGAAGCTCTTTCATTTTTTAAAGTTTCATTACCTCTAGTTAGAAGAACCCTTTTAAAATTTTAAGGTTTCAATGCCTTTGGTTAGATGAGCCTTTTAAAATTTTAAAGTTTCATTACCTTTTATTAGATGAGCCTTTTTAAAATTTTAAAGTTTTAATACCTTGGGTTAGAGAAGCCTTTTAAAATTTTAAAGTTTCAAAGTTTCTAGTTATAGAGGAGCCTTTTAAATTTTTAAAATTTCAATGCCTCTATTGAGAATGAGCTTTCCAATTTTGAATTTTTAAAGTTTCAATGCCTTTGGTTATAGTAGCTTTTTAAATTTTTAAAATTTTAAAACATCTGTTGAGAATGAACGTTTTGAATTTTTAAAGTTTCTTTTAAAATTTTAAAGTTTTAAAGTCTCCAGTTATAAAGAAGCCTTTTAAATTTTTAAAATTTTAATACCTCTATTGAGAATGAGCCTTTGGTTATAGTAGCTTTTTAAAATTTTAAAACCTCTGTTGAGAAAGAGCTTTTTGAATTTTTAAAGTTTCAACGCCTCTATTAAGAAAAAACCTTTACAATTTTTCTTTAATAATAAATTTTTTAACCTAAACAAAATGGATGACTTTTATCTTTGTACAATTCTTGTTTCACAAAAAATGTGTAAAGCATGGCAGCTACAAACACCCAATTTTGTCTGAGATCTTTTTTATATTATTGGGTCTCAAATTAAATTTTGATATTGGGTTTTCAAAGTTATTTTTTAAACCCAAATTTAAAGGCCCAAAAATGTTTTTTTTTTTTATTTATGGTAAAAAACATAAATTTTGATAAAAAAAAAAAAGACTATGATTTTACTTAGATTTAAAATTTCAAGATTGACCATGATTTCGGTAATTCTTGGGAATTGAGTTTTTACAAAGAAAGAAAATAAATTTTGATAGGATCTTGATAAATTCAATTAGCATTAAAATTTTCTAACCTTTCATTAAACCAGAGGTAAATTCATTCTTAATTTTTAATTTTTTTTGTTCTTAATAGAGTTTTGCTTTTATAATTTAATTTTGTACCATTTTCTTTACACTAATTGCTCCATATTAAGGTCATTTTGCTTTGTAAAAGTCTTCAATTTTTTTAAACATGGTTCATTGTTATTTGCCCTTTGGTTTCTCTGTTTTTGCCATATTTCCAATCTACTTTGCCCTATTTCCAATTTGCTTTGCACTTTGGTTTCCTAATAGGCTAACTTCTATGTGTGCGAATTCGAATAACCAATCGAAATAAATCCAAATTTATACAAATCAATTTTTTTGGATATGCCTTTTACAAGGATCAGATATGAATCATAAAACAAAACATCTGCATGAGTCGAACCAAATAAAAAAAAATTGAATACCCAAATCAATCTTATTCGATATAACTCATAAGAATGAAGAAGCAACACAATCAAGAGATAGTGCAAACACAAAGTTCTGATAAAGAAGTTTATAGGTAAAAGGAAAAAGGAAAATCAATAAGTAACTAGAAGGGAAAATCATAAGAATAATCGGCAATTCAATAAGGTAACAAGTAATTGAGCAATCAGCAACAATAAAAAAGAATCACAAAGAAAAAAAAGAGAGAACCTATACATAATATTAAAGCAAACAGAGTCAAGCAAAACTTTTCTTGGTAGTAGGCTTTATTCTTGGTTAGTCCAATAGCATTGGTTAGGTACATTTTCTTTTATGGTGTTATATTTATTTGTTATCTAACGTGGTTTGGGGTAATATTTGAGATAATTATTTTAATAAAATTATTTTGTTTTGCTTTTTTTTTTTACTTATTTGTTTATTTCTATATTTATTATTTATTTAGGTTTTATTTTTTTTTTGCTTATTAATTGATTTAATTGATGTAAATAAAAATTAAATTATTTTTTTAGAAAAATGTAAATATATTATTTTATGATTAGAAAGTTGTAAATATATTTGTATCATTATTTGTAATTAATTTTGTAAATAAAATGACATAACTAAATTGATTTCTTTCTCATAAGATATTTAATAAATTTGACGATTAACCGTCGTAACGATTTTGAGACCGCTAGAAGTAAAAGATTTTAAAATAAAAAAAAAAGAGTCGCCACCAATCTTTTTTAGGGTGTGATTGGCCACCTAAAAGTTTATCTTTTTAATAAAACTATAAAAGTGGGTTTAAAATTTATCAAAAAGATAAATTTTGGTCTATAAAAAATCAAGTTAGGCTCAAGAGTCAGTTACGTGTGGGAAGGATTAGCACCCCCACAACGCCCATAAATTGGTACCATTTAATTATGTGCTATTTTCGATGTTGGATAAAAATGGTTTTAATTTGAAATTTAATATTAATTCTCTTCGTTTAAAAAATATTTTTGCTAAAATTTTTATTTAGAAATATTGAGAAAATCTTTAAGTTAAAGAATTATCTTAAAATTATCCAACATTTAGGCAAAATTTAAAATAACTCTTTTCGCTTAAGATTTAGCACAATAATCCTTAAAATGAAATAACAATATTTATAGAAGATAATTGTTAGTGACTCTCCAACATCTAGGCAAAGTACCACGAATTATTTCCTTCGAAATGTTATTTTTATTTTGTTTTAAAATTGCATATTTTTAAAAGTAAGTAAATTAAATTAAAAAATATTTTATACGAAAAAGTATATAAAGGTGTTATCAGGTAACTAATAGAAATTAGAGACAGAGAAATGCAAATAACTGCAAACAATAACAAATAAATGCATGTAAGCTAATATGTGCTATGTATAATGATGAAATACAAACTTGAAATTTGATTCTTAAATATAATGAGACCACCTTAACTCTCCAATGTCTAGGCAGAACTTAGGTGCAACTATTTATATTTAAGATCCCATTTTATTATTATTCATTTTTTATTATTAAACAATTATTAACCTCATTGTTAAAGAGAATTAAGGACTCATGAGAAAAACTTAATGGAATAAGATTTCTTTAAATACCCCAACATCTAGGCGACATTTGAGAACAAATTACTCCACTTAAAATCTTCGAACGTATCCTTAAAATGTTGAAAAGGTTTTGAATATAGGTTTAGGTCAAGGTTTTAAGATTTGGTGAGTTTCGGGCAATGATTCGGGATTTTGTACTAAATTTGGGGTTTTCAGAATTTTGGATTTAAAATTTTTGGATTTCAAAGTTTAAAATTTTGGATTTTAGGGTTTGAGGTTTGAAGTTTTGGTTTTAGGGTTTAAAGGATTTAGGGTTTTGATTTCAGGGTTTGAGGTTTGATTTCAAGGTTTAAAGGTTTGGAGTTTAGGGTTTCAATTTGGTGTTTTGTTTTAGAGTTTGGAGGGTTTAAGGTTTTAATTTTAATTTTGAAAAAAAAATTAATATCTCTAAAAATCTCCAACATCTAGGTAAATTTTCGAAGCAAGTTTGATTTTTATTATTTTTGAAAATTTATTAAAAATTTTTCATATATTTCCCTTTTTATGAAAACTTATTTTTAATAATAACATTAATTTTATTATTAGTATTATTTTTTTTTAATTTTTTATACCTTTTTTTATTATTTTTTTTTTTATAATTCCCCAACATCTGGCGAAATTATCTTTAGAAGTGTGTTTTTATTCCCTCTAACATCTAGGCGGAAAAAATAAAATATAAATAAATTAAAAAAATTAATTTTTATTACTATTTTTTAGAGTATTATTATTATTTTTTAAGTATTTTTAATATATATTTTTAATTGTTATCTTACTTGTTTTAATTTTTATTATTATTAAAACAATTAAATATTTATTCTAAAAAATTTTAAAATTTATCATGCATAAATATATAAAAAAATCAAAATAATAAAAATAATAATATATAAAAATTTTAAAATTTCAAAAAAAAATACCTGAACCGGACCAGTCAATGTCGGTTCGACTGGGCTAAAAACAGAGGCAGCTCAGTAAGCTATTCGGTTGAACCGGTTGAGTGACGGTTCAACGCACGGTTGAGTTGAATCGGTTCAAGGCTGGTTGAGCGGGTTGGCAGGTCTGTTTTCGTGGATCTTGGGTCAGGTAATAGGCACTCGCAGATCTTTTTACGCTCAAAACGATGTCATTTTGGGCTTTAGGCTTTTATAAATAACTAAAAAAAAAAATTTGGTTCATTCTTCTTTTGTTTCAGAAAAAAAAAAAAAGGTCAGAGCTTTGGGGAAAACTCTAGATCTCCCGTCGTCCAGTCGTCGGACCGCAGCATCAACCGTCGCCTGGGTCACCATCGACGATAGTCACCGGTGATCATCGATGATCGAAAATTTTAAAATTTACTAGAAGGTTCCTTTTGACCTTCTGAGTTCAAATCTATCGTCCTTTTCATGAGAAGTAGCCCCGATCGTCATAAATATGGGCTTGAAGTTTTCTGTGTTCTTTTTTTTTTTATTTTTCTATTTGAAAACTAACTGATGCCTTTCTCTTTAGTGTAGGTGGCTTGGAGCTGGGTTCCTCCTTACAGGGAAAACTGTGTCTTTGTTTTTGTCTTTTGTTTGTTGTTTTTGGTTATTATTTTTATTGTGGAATAGTTTGGGGTTTCTAGGGATGGTAGGGAGCAGTGTTTGTGTTTTTTTGGGTGTGGGAGTTTTCACGTTTTTAGGACTTTTTTGGGGTATTCGAGAAAAAGTAGAAAGGGATGAAGCTGGGTTCTTTTATAGAGTCTAATCTGTGTTAGTATGGGTGTCTTAAAGGCTGTAGGGGGTGACTATAAGAACGGTCATAAAGGTGGTTGTCTGGTCTAGTGGCTATCCAGTCTGGTCACATAGGTCAACGGTTTGATGGGACTAGGTAGGGTGGCTGGATCAGATGGGGTTAGGCATAGAACTGGACAGGGGTGATAGCGACGTCATACTAGCCTTCTGTTTTTTATCTTCTCTTTTTTTTAATGATTATTTTAATGATTTTGATTTTTAATTTTTAATTAAATCGATATTATTATTAATATCATTATTAATGTTATTACTATTAATATTAAACTAAAAGTGAAGATAGTAGACCCAGACAAAACATGTGTCTACAGTTGCCCTTCTTTGTACATTACTAAGAATCAGGGATAGGACAAAGACAACGATTTTGTCCAGAAGCAAATCGTGAATTTTTCAAAAGTTTTTTTTTCTTTTTTTTTTTAAACCATAGGTCAAGGGATAAAGAAAATGATCGAGATGACATCGTGAGTTAAAAAATAAAGAATCGATTAAGGCAACATCGTAAGCCGGATAATAAAGAATATGATTAAGACAACACCGTGAGTTAAGGAATAACAAGATCAAGATTGAACTTAGATTGAATCACAAGTCAAAAAATAAAGAGACTGAAACTAAACCACGAGTCAGAGAATAACAACGATTAAGATTAAACCGTAACTTGGAAGTAAAGAAATCGAGATTGAACCACGAGTTAGAATAATGTCAACTTGGATTGAATCACAAGTCAGAAAATAAGGAGACTGGGATTAAACCACGAGTCAGAGAATAACAACAATCGAGATTAAATCGTAACTTGAAAGTAAAGATATTAGGATTGAACCGCGAGTCAAAATAACATCAACTTGGATTGAATCACAAATCAAAAAATAAGAAAACTGGGATTAAACCACGAGTCCAAAAATAACAACAATCGAGATTAAACTGCGATTTTGAATTAAAGAGATCAGGACCGAACCATGAGTCAGAGAATAACGTCAACTTGGATTGAATCATAAGTTAAAAAATAAAGAGACTAGGATTAAACCACGACGAGTCAGAGAATAACAACAATTGAGATTAAACTACAATTTTGAATTAAAAAGATTAGGATTGCATTTGGATTGAATCACAAGTAAAAAAAAAAAGACTAGGCTTAAACCATGAGTTAAAGAACAACGATTGAGATTAAACCCGACTTAGAAGTAAAGAGATCGGGATTAATCTGCGAGTTAATAAAAATAAAAAGACTGGGATTAAACTGCAAGTTAGAGAAAGATTGAGGATCGGGATTAAACCATGACTTAAAAGTAAAGAGATCGAGATTGAATCACGAGTTAAGACAATAAAAGGATCGAGATTAAATTGTAAGTCAGAGAAATAATAAGGATCGATATTAAACAATGAGTCAAATATTAAAAATGACTGAGACTGAACCGTAAGTCAAAAAATAAAAATGATCGAGATTAAATCGCAAGTCAAGAAACTATAAAAATGATCGGGATCAAACCAAGAGTCAAAGATTAATGACGACTGGGACTGAACCACAAATCAAAAAAATAAAAGCGACTGAGATTAAACCGTAAGTTAAGAAATTATAGAAATGATCAGGGTTTAACCACTCAAAGATTAACGACGACTGGGACTAAACCATAAATCAAAAAAATAAAAGTGACTGGGATTAAATCGCAAGTCAGAAAAACTATAGAAATAACTGGGATTGAACCATGAGTCAAATATTTATGACGACTGGTGTTGAACCACAAGTCAGAAAAATAAAAGAGACTGGGATTAAACAATAAGTCAGGGAAACTATAGAAATGATCGGGATTAAATCACAAGCCAAATATTAATGATGACTGGGACTGAACCATAAGTCAGAAAGATAAAAGAGACTGAGATTAAATCGTAAGTCAAAAATCATAAAAATGATCGGGATTAAACCACGAGTCAAATATTGACGATGACTGGGATTGAACCATAAGTCAGGGAAATAAATAAGACTAAGCTGTGAGTTTAAGGGGATTAGGTACCCTATAGATTGACAGTTTTGATTTTAAGGATTGTGCTAACATACCATTTTCAAGGCCATCATCTTTGTTTCGAAAAAAAAATATTGATTCTCCCTGATGTCTCATAAAGAAACCTTCTATGCAACTTATCAAGAGATATGTAAAGTGTACAATGATTGTGATGAACAAAAAGATAAAAATGCCTTTCAATGAATTATATCATGCATTTTCATCCAAGTTAATTCAACTTTTGGTTCAATTCTTTCAAACTTTAAAAGTCGCTTCCGATAATCTTGTCCTTTTAAATCTTTTAATTTTTGATCAGAAATCTCTATCTTATGATGGACCCATTTAGCTTTTGGTCACTCTAAAATCTCTTTTTTTTTTTATTCTTTATCCCATTTCTCTTCTTTGTTTTCAGTACTCAATCAATTTCATTTCATTCTTTCTACCCTCATATTACTATTTCTGTCATCCTCATATTGCATTCTCTTTTCGAGTGATGCATTGGTCTATTATAAACTTTATCAATCATTATCTTAATTTTAAATGACAAATGTAATAATTTTAGGTTCAAAGTTGGGTATAAAACACGGTCAATAATGAGGTATTTTTTGTTTAGAAAGGTAAGCCTTTTGAGACAGAAAGAATAGTTAACTCAAAAATATTTCAAGAATCAAATATTAGTTATCTAGATAATGAACATTTGAACGACCTCGGCCTACTCAGATCAGGTCTTTTTTAAAAAACTTATTACATTTACGATCTTGTCACATGTGGTTTCATATGACCAATCATTGCCCCACATCTATGACTAATGAGAACTTACCCCCTAAAAGTCATCTCCTTTAATTTTGGTGACAATTCGTCCATTTGGTGCCACTCTTTTGTTCTTTGAAAGACTTTCTCCGAGCTCCACCTTCATTCAAGCTGCCTTTTCAGGTTTTCAGCTTAAATGACCCTCTTTGATTCAAACCATCCTTTTTGAGTTTTCAATCTAAATCATTTTCTTTTTTTTATATTTTTTTCTTTTTTTTGTATTTTTGTATTTTTCTCTTTTTTTTTAAACAAAATATTTCTTGACAATTTTGAATTTATAAGATTTGGCAATTCATCACCATCCATTTCTGCAAGGATCAGAGCTTCACCAGAGAAGGCCATTTTTACCACATATGGACTTTTCCAATTAGGCATCCATTTTCCTCTATTGTCATGCTGATATGGAAAAATTTTTTTCAAAACCAATTTGCGCTCACGAAAGCATTGAGGTTGTATCTTTTTGTCATATGCTTGCATGATTCTTTTTTGATACATTTGTCCATAACTAAGTGCTGAAAGCTTTTTCTCTTCAATAAGATTTAGTTGCTCGAAACAATCCTGAACCCATTCTGCTTCATCCAGTTTTACCTCCATCAACACTCTTAGAGAAAAAATTTCCACTTTAATCGATAGTACAGCTTCCATCCCATACACTAGTAAAAATGAGATGGCCCTTGTGGAGGTCGGATTGATGTTCTATAAGCAAGTAAAGCAAAAAGAAACTTTTCATGCCAGTCTTTATATGTGTCAGTCATTTTTTCCAATATTCTCTTGATGTTCTTATTCGTAACTTTTACTGCACTATTCATTTTTGGATGATATGGTGCTAAATGATGATGTTTTATCTTGAACTGTGCACATAATTCTTTCATCATTTTATTGTTTAAGTTGCTAGCATTATCTGAAATGATCCTTTTTGAGAGCTCATACCGCATATTATCTTTCTTTTTATAAATCTCTACATCACTGATCGTATAATACTAGCATACGAAGCTGTTTCAACCTATTTTGTAAAATAATTGATTATCACAAAGATAAATCGATGCCTATTTGAAGCTTTTGGGGTTATAGGTCCGATCACATCCATTCTCCATATAAAGAAAGGCCATTATGGTGCCAAGACGTGTAGTGGGACCGGAGGAGAATGAATTTTATCTGCATAAATTTGGTATTTGTGGCACTTTCTAGCATAACTGATACAATTATTTTTTATTGTAGACCAGTAGTAACCAGCTCTCATAATCTGTTTAGCCATCATATGCTCGTTAGCATGTGTTTCATAAATTCTTTCGTGTACTTCTTCAAGTATCCTTCTTGCTTCCATAGCATCGACGCACCTTAGTAAAATTTGGTCTTAACTCTTTTTACATATGATTTCTCCATCAAGCACAAAACCTGCTGCTAATCTTCGAATGATCCTCCTACTATTTTCTAAAGCCTGCTCTGGGTAGTTTTGACACTTGATATATTGTACAATGTTATAGTACCAAAATTGTCAATCTACTACTTCTTCCACATTTGAATAGTAGGCTGGTGAAATTTTCATTTGTACTCTGATGGGCTGGATTCCCATACTATTATTTAACTTGAACATTGATGCCAAAGTAGCTAAGGCATCAGCAATCTGGTTTTTTTCTCGAGAAACATGTTAAAATTGGATCTCTTTAAAGTATTTTATCAAGTCGGTTATGTGTTTTTGATATAACACTAGTTTCGGGTCCCTGGTCTCCCATTCACATTTTAGTTGATAAATTATCAAGGCTAAATCCTCATACACTTCTAGTATTCCAATTTTTTTTGTAATGGCCATTTGTAACCCCATGACACACGCTTCATATTCTGTAACATTATTTGTGCAATTGAAATCTAACCTTGCAGTACAAGGGTAGTAATTTTCTTCTGGGGATATTAGCACTACCCTAATGCCATGCCCATTATTTGGATGCTTCGTCAAAAAATATTTTCCACATTTTTCTTATAGGCTCTTCATCTTTATCCTGCAAGATCACCGTCAAATCTTCATTTAAAAATTTAAACTTCATAAGTTCGTAATCTTCTGTAGTTCGACCAGCAAGAAAATCAGCAACTACACTTTCTTTTATGGATTTTTGTGTCATATACACAATATCATATTCTAAAAACATGACCTGTCATCCGCTATCTTACTTGATAAAGATGGTTTTTTAAAAATATACTTGAGAGGATCCAATTTCGATATTAGCCAAGTCGTATGGTAGAGCATGTATTGCCTGAGTCTAGAGTAGTCCAAGCCAAAGCATAATATATTTTTTCTATTTGGGGGTACTTAGCCTCATACTTCGTAAACTTTTTACTTTAGTAATAGATAACATACTCTTTCTTGCCAGTTTTATCTATTTGCCCCAATACACATCCTATTGATTTTTCTTGAACCATTAGATATACGATCAATGGCCTTCCTGCAACTGGTGGTATTAATACTGGTGGGCTTATCAAATACTCTTTAATCTTTTCAAATGCATTTTGGCATTCTTCATCTCATTCACCAGGATTATTTTTATGAAGCAACCTGAAGATTAGATCATATTTTGAGGTAAGTTAAGATATGAAACGAGAAATATAATTTAATCGTCCTTAAAAACCTCTCACTTCCCTTTACATGTGTGGTGCTGATAACTTTTGAACGGCTAAAATTTTATCAATATCTACTTCTATATCTCTTTTACTGATTATAAACCCTAACAATTTTTCATATTTAATACTAAAAGTGCATTTGGCTGGATTCAGCTTGAGCTCGTATCTCCGTAATCTTTCAAAGAGCTTTCTAAGATTAACAACATGATATTCACCCTCTTGGGACTTAGCTATCATATCATCAATATACATCTCTATATCTTTGTGCATCATATCATGAAAAAGAATAACCATTGCCCTTTGATATATGGCACCAGCATTCTTTAGCCCAAAGGGCATAACTTTATAACAAAATATGCCCCACATTGTCACAAATGTAGTTTTCTCCATATCTTCATGAGCCATCTTGATCTGATTATAGCTAGAAAACTCATCCATGAAGGAAAAAATAGAGTGCTTAGCAGTGTTATCCACAAGGGTAACAATATGTGGCAATGAAAAATTATCTTTTGGGCTAGCCTTATTTAAATCTCGATAGTTTACACACATTCTAACTTTTTCATCTTTTTTAGGAACTGGGACTATATTGGCTACCCATTCAGGGTACTTGGCTACTTCTAAGAAACCAGCGTCAAATTGCTTATTTACTTCTTCTTTTATCTTCAATAACATTTCTGATTTTATGCGTCTCAACTTCTACTGTACTGGTCGACATTATGGTTTTAAAGGTAATCTATGCTCAACCACCTCCATACTAAGTCTGGGCATATCTTGATAAGACCATGCAAATACATCCATGTACTCTTGTAATAGATTTACCAGCTTTTGCTTCTCAATTAGTGATAATGAAGTATCGATCATAACTTATTCTTATTCTCACCATCTCTTAAATTTAATGGGTCAATTGATTCCTGGTGGGGTTCTATAATTTTCTTCTCTTATTCTATCCATTTCAATAGATCATGAGGTAAATCAGTCTTCTGAATCAACATTGTTATCAAGCTCGCTAATGTGAATTGAATTTTCCAAATCAAACTTGGTGTTATTGCCTTGGTCATCCATAATGTTCATTATTAAAAAACTTGAAAATAGGTATAATCATAAAGAAATATATATTGATCTTGGCAAAGGCAAAGATGATGGCAATAAAAAAGAAAAAAATGAAAAATAGAGAACATGGTTTAAGTGAAATGCATTGCATCCATCATTTTATTAAGATAATGAAAATAAGCCCATACATTTAACCTCCGCATGCTTTTGGGCAAAAGCAATTGAAATTTTTGAGTTAAAAGGTTCAAGGATAACAAAAATGGTACACCATTCTCGAGTCTTCTAAAAAAGAAAAAGATCCATTCATCCCGTGTGACTCTTTCATCTGCTTCAATTTGGAATCGAGAAAAGGTTTCCTCTAATCCCATTACTATTTTTCTTGTTCAACCTCTATTGATCCAAGATAGATATGCCCATTTGAACAAAATGTTTCATACAAATAAGGGAACATCATTTTTTTTATCAATTGAGTCTTGCCCTTTGAAGTGTGCCATTCTTCTTTCTTTTTTTTCTAGCATTATCTTCTTTTTATCAATAGCCATAGGCTTATAGCCTAACCCTCATCTTTTTTTATTTTTCATTGAGCACAATGCTCTTGTGATTTTTTATAGAGCTTTCCCTAAGCCTTTACTAGCCCTTACCAATGGTCTGTTTGATCACCATATTTGTAGCTTTTGATAACTGAGGGATTGATATCTTTAACCCCTCTTTGACATAAGTAGCATTTGCTACTTTAAAATCTCTGAATGAATAATCGATCGCTTCTTCTACCACCTTAACGTAGGGGGTAGTCAAGGTCTTTGTTACCAATAAATCCTCTTCACCATCTAGGCAGACTTGTTTTTCCTTCACGATAAATTTTATTTTTTAATACAAAGATGAAGGTATAACTCCGATCGTGTGAATCCAAGATCTTTTCAGTAGACAACTATATGCATGAGTTATGTCCATTACTTGAAATAAAATATTAAAGGTACAAAGATCAATCTATAATGGAATCTTTATATCACCAATTATCTCTCTTCGTACTCTATCAAATGCTCTTACAATCTTATGGCTATGTCGTATATGAGAGGGGTCCACTGAGAGTCTTGTCAATGTCATGAGAGGCATGCTATTAATAGAAGATCCATTATCAATCAAAACTTTGGCCATAGTGTGGGTCTTACACTTTACAGTAATATACAAGGCCTTAATGCTTCCTTATCCTTCAAGATGTATTTCATCATCATTAAAGGTGGTAAAATTCGAGACTATAATATTTTTAACCATGTGATTTACTTTCTCAATAGAAATGTTATGCTCGACATAAGCTTGGTTAAGCACTTTCAACAAAACATTCCTATGTGGCTCAGAGTTTAACAATAGTGACAGTAAAAAAATACTAGCTAGCAGTTTGTTTAGTTAATCGATCACACTATACTCACTATGCTTTATGATCTTTAAAAACTCACAAGCTTCTTTTTCTTATATCAGTTTGTTAATCTGCACTTTCAAGCTTACCACCAACTGAGAATCTTGGCTTTCTCTTGTGTCTTCTTTTCCTATTTTACCTTTTCTTTTTCTAGTCTTTTCTGACATTTTGAGAATGTAAATCCGACCACTTCAAGTCATTCCTTTTATTCTTGCTATGTTGGCAGTATTCCCTATACTTGGATCATTTAAGGTCTCATCAAGCCATTGCATCAGCACATTATAATCGTATCTCCATGGGACTGCTTCGTCGGTCCGATAAAGAAATGGACTAGAGACATAAATGGTCATTAGTGTCTTGAAAGAGGGGATGGTTTTTTTAGTTATAGGTTTTGATTTCTCATCATAGTAGATAATGAGAGGTTTGGATATAAAAGACTTGCCAAGACGCTCGTCACCTATTGTATTCACTATGTTTTCATCACATTCATCATAAAACTCAATGATGGCCTCATCCATCAAACTTTGCAATATTTGTTTAAAAACCTCACAACATTGGATCGAATGTCTAACAAATCTTTTGTGGTACTTGCAAAAATGGTCGGGGTTTTCATGACTTCCATTATTATTCAAAGATAGAGATTCAATCATGCATGTCTCACATAAATAGTCATACACCCATTTGAAAGGGATCTTTATTTCTTTCACGTATCTTTTAATCCTCACATCTTTTTTCATACCTACCATATTAATTTTTCCTTCGATGTGATCTGGCAAAGCATTTTCACCGACACTTGACTTGAATTTGATGTCAAAAGTTAAGAGGTAGTCATTTATCAAATCTTACAACTTATATTTAAGTGCCGTGTAATTTTTAGTCAAGTGTCCTATAACACCATAATGATAATCGTACTTAACGTTAGGGTCATACCAGCTCGGGTAAGGTGGTTTTAATGGCTTTACGTAAGAAAGAGCAATGAGATAACCTCTTACCAACTGAGAGTACAAATCGATATAAGACATAGAAAGGGAATCAAAATGAGATTTTTCTCGATTGTTATTATTTTGTGAGTTTCTTTTACTATTATTTTGGTGGGTTGATTGGGAAAATGGTCGAGTTGAAGGTGCAGAAGTATAATGGGATGGTTAAAGGCTAAAGCTTGGTCTGGACAATGGTTGTTAGGGTGTTCGGTAATGATATGGTTGTTGAAAATCTTGGTTGGTGGCAAGGTAGTAAGGAGGGTATGAAGGGTTTGGATTATATAGGATAAAAAAATGGTGCAAAAAATTTCTATGGGTGACAGCATGTGTCTCATGCTCTTTCTTTTTTGAATTTACTGTTTTCATTTTAGGCCCTTTAATTTTACCACTTTTGATAGTGTTCTCTATCATTTCTCCTGAGATTACCATGTTAGAGAAGTTTTTCATGGCATTCCCTACCAACTTGTCATAGTATGGAGCTTTCAGTATGTTGACAAATAACACAGTTATCTCTTTTTTAGTCAATGGTGGTTAGACCTGAACTGTTGTATCTCTCCATCGATGTGCATATTCCTTGAAAGTTTCTATTGATTGTTTCTCCATATTTTGTAATTACAACCTATCAAGGGTTGTATCAAGGACATACTTATATTGAGAAATAAAAGTTTCGGCTAACTCTTTCCATGAATGGATTTTTTTTCGATCTAACTGCATATACCATCTTGCTACTAATCCAATTAAATTGTCTTGAAAATAGTGCATCAAAAGTTTATCATTTTGGGTATGGCCCATCATCTTTCGACAGAACATAGTAATATGAGCAGAAGGGCATTTGGTTCCATCGTTTTTCTCAAAATCTGAGGTTTTAAATTTGGGTGGGATAACCAAATCAAGTACTAGGCTCAGCTCATTAACGTCAACAACTCCATAGATATCATTTTCTTCTATTACTTTGAGCCTCTTTTCAAGTTGATCATACTTGTTTCATATTTTTAAGTTTATAATAGGCTCTAACATTTCACGAGACTTTTTTTGTTCAACGGGATCATCAAGATATAGCACCGTGATGGATCGACTAGGATGGGTCCTGAATTAGTATTCAAGCGAGAGGTTATTGATTTGCTGAATGATTGATATAGGGGTATGGTTGCACACTTGGTGGCTGTACGTGTATACCTCGAGAAGCTTGAACTTAAGCTTGAGGTGGGTAAATCCCAGATGGTATAATGGCTCATCCATATTAACCTTATCCCCTGCCCTTGACGCGATAGCTATTTTTTTTCCTTTCATTGAACCAGACAATAGTTGTCTTAATTAAGCCATTTATGCTTTAATACTTTGTTGTATTTCCATCACTCTTTCTCGTATCTCCTCTTGTGCCCTTTCGACCCTTTCAGATCTAGCTACATTCTCTTTTTCTATAGCTCGAGTCTGAGAATGAGTATTATATCTATGCGAAATTGATTGATTTTGATTCCTCAGCTTTGCTATCCTTAAATCTTAGTTTATTAACCATGAATTAGATCACATGATATAATATCATTGATATTGTTGTTAGTATTTACTTTTATTAAAATGCATGCATAAAATGAATGAAATGCAAATTAGGGTATTGTCTTGGATCGATCAAAACAAAAAGAAACTTTCATTAACCATAAGAGTCTTTATACATCATCTGAGCATCCTTGCATTAAAACCATAAAAGCATTTGATTTGAGCATATTGCTCCCTAGCTTCATACAAAAAGTTCAATAATCTCTGACTGTAGCCTTGGGTTGGTACAATCTTTCATTCCAGTATTTTTACCTTTTCAACCATGTTGCCTGATTTTTTAACAACCTTGTAGATTTGAGCAGTCAAATATTCGTTGTATTGCTGTCTCTTTAAATATTTTGCTCTCTACATCTCTCGAGCGACCACTTCTATATTATAAGTACGAGCCCAATAATCTTTTTTTTCTTATCATTCAACCAAAATCTTATCTATGTGACTTTGGTTACTTGTCAATTAAAGCTTCAAGCTTGTTAATTCCTGCTCTAAAGCCTTTTTTTATTTTGCAAATTGGACAGTTTTTAGCTTTTCATTTTTTCTTTGGTACCTTGCTACCTTTTCAGAAGCTCCTGAAAGCTTTTCTTTCCATTCATACTATTTTTTGGTGAGTGCAGAGATCACTTCTTTGTTCTCTCGAGCTCTATTCTTCCAATACTCCACCATATCTCTTAATTTTTCCACATCTTTTTTGGATCCCTTCAAAGGTTTACTGTCTAACTTCAATTTCTTATTTTCTTAATGCAGATTTTGTAGATCTTCTTTCAATACTTTTCATTTTTTGGTCAACTTCTGTACTGCATCATCCCTCATCATCAAATCATATCTCAGTTAGTTAATCTGATCCATCATAGCCATCTTTTTTTTCTCTAACCTTTTCCATTTTATCTTAAACTCTCGTTGGGCAATTTCAAAAGTCAACAATATCGATATTAAAATAGGAGCTGGTAACTTTTCTGAAACATCAGTTAGTAGAGGCTTAATTTCGTTAACCCTTTTCATCCTTCACGCAAGGTAACTTTCTGTAACATTATCTGTAAATCTAGCTAGGCTCATTCGGTTGACCTGCTTCTATACTTTGATGATTTCACGAACCCTTTTCACATAATCGAATGTTTCATAATCGAATTCGAGTGAACTAAGTCTATGAGTCATAGGGATGAACTACCGTGAGTCATATTGTCTTTCAACCATAAGAGGTGCATAACTCATTATCCCTCATATTTCTATCAAAGGTACCCATGACTCATCTCCACAACTATACAAGATGACCATAGGAAACATCCAGGGTGTCTTTCATGTCACATCATCGTTAGTGAGCTTCAAAAAGAACGCTATCCATTAATCTTTTGTCCAATCTTTCTTCCATTTCTTAGCAACAAACTCCTTGATAGGAACGAAATGAACGGAGAATGGTCGAAATGATGTCTTTTTTTTCCTAAAAGTGGCTTCTGAGCTAAACAAAAAGTAACTGAGCACACCCTATAAATCGTCCCTCACCCTTTCTTCGATAAAAATTAAGTGATCTAAAAATCTCTACCAAAATAGTTGGTGAAGGGTTTATGCTTTTATCTAATTGCTCAAAAAAATCAACCACTGATGCTTCTATATGTCCTAACACCTTAGGAAATATTATCAATCCATACACAGTCAAAGCAAACACATCTAACCTTTGATCAATATCAATATATTTTTTTACGTACTCGAGCAAAAAAGCTGATGAAATGGTCTCAACTCTATTTTTTTCCTTCTTGTGCTTGTCTATCTCTTTAATCCTTACTTGCATGATTTTGGCTAACTTCTTTCTATATCCGAAAATCTTATACTCCTTTCAATAGATCTTATATTGATTGGTAGATTCTATCCAGAGTAAAGAAGAATATTCTTTAATCAGGGGAGCTAAGTCTTCTTGGCTGAATACAAAGCATCGATAAGATGAATCCTAGAATTATAGTACGGCTCTCATCAGTTGTTCATCAATCTTTACCGACATAAGCAGTGTCACATCTTCGTATTTCTTGAAAAAAGATTCTTTTCTCTCTGTTCCCTACTGTTTCCAATTAGCTTTCAATTTTGATTTATCATTCTGACTAAGATCCATATGCATTAACTGTGGCAGCACCGATATGTGATCATCTACTAAACAATCTTTTTCTTTTCCTTGAGTACTTTTTTATTGGCTCTTGACCTCTAAGTAGCTCTTACACACGGATGACATCCCTCAGGCTTCTTGAAAGTTTTTCTTATTAAAGATTGGTCCAAAATAATACCCTCTAAGAAATATGGTACCCATATGATGCATGCAACAAAATTGAAAACAACAAAAAAAAGTAAACAAATCAATAATGTAAATAAAACAAATAAATAAAAAATGAGTAAATGAATGAACAAGTATAATATACGACATAATGAAATATACATAGTGTCCTAGCTTAGGTAATTTTCTCATAAAAGGGACAACATGGCTCTATCCTAAGGTTGGACTTTACGGCTCACTATATGTCGGGTTAAGATTTATGTGTCTAAAGGTTCTCAGACTATTCTTCACATTATCGTCCATTATAGACTAGTAAGGCTCCCCGATCCTCACCCATTACAAGCTACTAACGAAATAGGTTCAATCTGAGTGGAATTATTTTGCTAGCAAATGCAGAGATTATCACTTCACGAAAGCGTAACTACTTCACTTCCTCCTAAAAAGAATAGAGCTCGGGTCTAGAGCTCATGCATGAATATGCAAAAATGTGTGCAAAGTGATATATTAATCAACTTAACATAAATAAATCATAACATAAAACTAAAGCAAAGTAATAACTAACATACGCTTCATTTTATTCATTAATCTCTATATTTTGAAAAATAAAATAAATGAATTAAATTAAATACCAAATAAACCCGATTAAATCCAACCATTGTCAATAACGCGTAATTAAAATTTTGGCCTGACTCTTAACGAATTAGGTCCCCAGTAAAGTCGTCAAGCTGTCGTAACGGTTTTAAAAATGCCAAACATAAAGGATTTTAAAATAAAAAAAAAAAAAGCCGTCACCAATCTTTTTTAGGGTGTGATTAACCACCCAAAAGTTTATCTTTTTAATAAAACTATAAAAGCGGGTTTAAAATTTATCAAAAAGATAAATTTTGGTCTACAAAAAATTAAGTTAGGCTCGAGAGTCAGTTACATGTAGGGAAGAATTAGCACCCCCATAATGCCCATAATTGGTACCATTTAATTATGCGCTATTTTCGATATTGGATAAAAATGGTTTTAATTTGAAATTTAATACTAATTTTCTTCATTTAAAAAATCTTTTTGCTAAAATTTTTATTTAGAAATATTGAGAAAATCTTTAAGTTAAAGAATTATTTTAAAATTCTCTAACATCTAGGCAAAATTTAAAATAATTCTTTTCGCTTAAGATTTAACACAATAATCCTTAAAATGAAATAACAATTTTTATAGAAGATAATTGTTAGTGACTCTCCAACATCTAGGCAGAGTACCAAGAATTATTTTATTCGGAATGTTATTTTTATTTTGTTTTAAAATTGCATATTTTTAAAAGTAAGTAAATTAAATTAAAATATATTTTATATGAAAAAGTAAATAAAGGTGTTATCAGGTAACAAGTAGAAATTAGAGACAAAAAAATGCAAACAAGTGCAAACAATAAAAAATAAATGCATGTAAGCTAATATGTGCTATGTATAATGATGAAATGCAAACTTGAAATTGGATTCTTAAATATAATGAGACCACCTTAACTCTCCAACGTCTAGGCAGAGCCTAGGTGCAACTATTTATATTTAAGATCCCATTTTATTATTATTCTTTTTTTATTATTAAACAATTATTAACCCCATTGTTAAAGAAAATTAAATACTTATGAGAAAAACTTAATGGAACAAGATTTCTTTAAATATCTCATCATCTAGACAGCATTCGAGAATAAATTACTCCATTTAAGATCTTCGCAAGCATCTTTAAAATTTTGAAAAGGTTTTAAGTATAGGTTTAAGTCGAGGTTTTAAGATTTTGGTGAGTTTCAGGCAATGATTCGGGATTTTGTACCAAATTTGGGGTTTTAAGAATTTTGGATTTTAAAGTTTTGGATTTCAAAGTTTAGGATTATGGATTTTAGGGCTTCAGTTTTAAGGTTTAAGGTTTTAAGTTTTGGTTTTAGGGTTTAAAGGATTTAGGGTTTTGATTTCAAGGTTTGAGGTTTGATTTCAGGGTTTAGAGGTTTGGAGTTTAGGGTTTCAATTTGGTGTTTTGTTTTAGAGTTTGGAAGGTTTAAGGTTTTAATTTTAATTTTAAAAAAATAAACATCTTTAAAACTCCCCAACATCTAGGCAAATTTTTGGAGCAAGTTCGATTTTTATGATTTTTGAAAATTTATTAAAAATTTTTCATATATTTCCCTTTTTATGAAAACTTATTTTTAACAATAACATTAATTTTATTATTAGTATTATTATTATTATTATTAATTTTAATTTTTTATACCTTTTTTTAATAATTTTCTTTTTATAATTCTCCAACATTTAGGAAAAATTATTTTTAGAAGTGTGTTTTTATTTCCTCCAACATCTAGGTAAGAAAAATAAAATAACAAAAAAAAATTAATTTTTATTACTATTTTTTAGATTATTATTATTTTTTAAGCATTTTTAATATATATTTTTAATTATTATCTTACTTGTTTTCATTTTTATTATTATTAAAATAATTAAATATTTATCCTAAAAAATTTTAAAATTTATCATACATAAATATATAAAAAAAAAACTTAAAATAATAAAAATAATAATATATAAAAAATTAAAAAATCTAAAAAATCTAAAAAAAAAATACCTAAACCGGACCTATCAACGGTTCGGTCAACGTCAGTTTGACTAGGCTAAAAACAGGAGTGGCTCAGTAAGCGGTTCGGTTGAACCAGTTTGAGTGATGGTTCAGCGCACGATTCAGTTGAATCGGTTCAAGGCTGGTTAAACGGGTTGGTGAGTCGATTTGCGTTGATCTCGGGCCGGGTAATAAGCACGCGTGGATCCTTCTATGCTCAAAATGACATCGTTTTGAGCTTTAGGCTTTTATATATAACTAAAAAACTTTTTTGTTCATTCTTCTTTTGTTATAAAAAAAAAAGGTCAAAGCTTTGGGGAGAGCTCCAAATCTTTCGTCGTCCGGTCGTCGGATTGTCGCGTCGACCTTCGCCTAGGTCACCATTGACGATGGTTACCGGTGATCAAAAATTCTAAAATTGACTGGGAGAATCCTTTTGACCTCCTAAGTTCAAATCTATCGTCATTTTCACGAGAAGTAGCCTCGATCGTCGTAGATCTGGGCTTGAAGTTTTTTGTATTCTTTTCTTTCCTTTTTTTTATTTTTCTGTTTGAAAACTAACTGATGCCTTTTTTTTGTGCAGTTGGCTCAGCATTGGGTTCCTCCCTACAAGAAAGACTGTGTTTTTATTTTTGTTTTTTGTTTGTTATTTTTTTTTTGTTATTATTTTTTGTTGTGGAATAGTTTGGGGTTTTTGGGATTGGTAAGGAGCAGTGTTTGGGTTTTTTTGTTGTAAGAGTTTTCACGTTTTTAGGAATTTTTAGAGGTGTCCGAGAGAGAGTAGAAAGGGATGAAGCTGAGTTTTTTATAGAGTTTGATCTATGTCAGTATGGGTGTCTTAAGGGCTGTAGGAACGATCGTAGAGGTGGTTATCTGGTCTGGTGGTTGTCCGGTCTGGTCACATGGGTCAATAGTCTGATGGGACTAGGTAAGATGGCTAGATCAGATAGGGTCAGGTAGAGGGTTGGATAGAGGCAGCAATAACGTCGTACCAACCCTCTGTTTTCTGTCTTTTTTTTTTTTAATGATTTTAATGATTTTAATTTTTAATTTTTAATTTTTAATTTTTAATTTTTAATTTTTAATTTTTAATTTTTAATTAAATTGATATTATTATTAATATCATTATTAATGTTATTACTATTAATATTAAACTAAAACTAAAAATAGTAGATCCGGACAAAACCAGTGTCTACATTAAGTTTTTTCAAATAAACAACGAGTTTATCTTAAATACTCTTGAAGTGAGAAAAAAAATTTTTGTGAAAGCCTAAAGATATTTTTCCAATATTTAAATACTGATTAACAAAAATAAGTAGTTAAGACCATATTAATTAAGGTTTAAACAAGATAACATGTGATCAATTTGGTATAATTTTGAATGCTGTGGGGGTGCTAAAATATTTCCTACATGTAACTAACTCCTAAGTCTAGTTTTGTTGATATAGATCATATCATATTCATTTTAGAAACTTAGTCAAGCTTAGTATAACTTTAAAAAGAATAGATTCACATAGGTGGTCAATCATACCTAAATAAAAAAAATTAGTGGAGACTCATAATTTTTATGTTTAATGAATTGATTTTCGGACTTGAAAATCATAACAAATGCAATTGAAGAAAGCTAGAAAAAAAAAAAAAAAAAAAGAGTTGGTTGAACGGAAGTCGATCTATGGTTCGATTGAGCTAAAATTTTATCAATAGGTTTATGATTCAGAGTTATACATTTTGAACGGTGAAGATCATGTTTGAAGCTCTCTAAGAATAAATCTAGAGTATATTTGTTGAGTCACCTATTTAGTGAGATCCCTCCAATTGTCTCTCTAGTTATTGATTAGCTCTAGTTTTAGCTAGAAAAAAACTTTGTATATCCATTATTTGATAATGGAGATTTTTTTTGTTGTCTATGATTTTTTTCCTCTATACTGAAAGGTTTTTCACGTAAATTTTAGTGTACTTTATTTTTTTGCGCTGTTAATTGTTAATTAGTCTATTACTATAGGTTTATTGTGATATATTGCTTTTGCATTGTTGCATTTATTGCTTCAGGCCCAACAAGTGGTAACGGAGTAAGGATTATTTTAAGAAATCGATACAGAAGTAGCCCAAGACAAAAATAAATTTTGTTTAAGATCATGTAAGGTAATACAAGTTTCATGATAAAATTGACAGTATCAAATTATTCAATTTGAAAGCCTATGATGGAAGATTATTTATACTGCAAAGATTTGTATGAGTCGGTATTAAGTGATTCGACTAAACTAGTAGATATGAAAGTTGAAAGCTTAAAAAAGTTAGGCAAAAAAAAACTAGCTACAATCTAAAAATGAGTTGATATCAGCATGTTCCATCATGTATTGTAAAAGATAGATACTCACACTATTTGAAAAAAATTGACAGTATTGTATAAGAGACAAACATGTATGAATAAAGTTATGCTTGTTAAAATGCTTACAACTTTATAGTGCAAAGATGGACAATCGATTACAAAACATTTGAGTGATTTTCAAGATATATTTAATCGGATAACTACTATGGAACTGAAAATGAATAATGAAATAAAAGAATTATTTCTTTTAGGTTCATTGTCAAACAATTGGAATACTCTAGTTATGACTGTTCTTAATTCAGTTCCTAGTTATAAGGTGACATTGGAAATGGTAAAAGATAATATGCTTAATAAAGAAGCAAAGCAAAAAGATTTACACCCTGAGAATCAAGCTTTGGTCATAGAGAATAGGGGTAAAAACATCGGCAGAGGTCAAAATTCAAAAGGTCGTAGTAAGTTTAAACACATATTCAAGTCTAAAGATAAAGTGAAGTGCTTCCATTGTGATAAAAGAAGTCATATAAAATGACACTGTAAAATATTAAAGCAAAAGTAGAAAGATGCAAAAAATAAAAGTTCAAATGATGATAATGTTATAACAGTGAATTCAGATAATGATTCAGTTACTTTGATTTGTACACATAGTGATTGTAATCATGTTGGTGATTTGATATTGAGTAGATAATTGACAAGAATGGTATATCATTATATTCCTAAAAGGGAGTTGTTTATAACTTACAAAGTAAGAGACTTGGGTTACACCAAAATAGAAAATAAAAGTGTGTCACAGATTGTTAGGATTGGTGATATTATTGTACAAATTAGCATGGGCTGCATGTTAACTTTAAGGAATGTTAGGCACATTTCGAATATGAGAATGAACTTGTTTACTATTAATGTCTTTGATAAGAAAAGATATAAAAATCGATAAAAGAATAGGTAATGGAAGCTTTTTAAAAGATCTATGGTAGTTGCAAAGGGAAAACTATGTTGCATAATGTATAAGACATGGATGTAATTGAATGGCAATCAAATAAGTGTCATTGATGATGATACTTTAACAAACTTGTGGCACAAGAAGCTAACACACATGAGTAAAAAAGGGTTACATGTTTTGACAAGGTAGTCTTTCATTCCCTTGACCAAAGGTATGTTTCTTAATTCATATGATCATTATTTGTTTGGCAAGCATCGTAGAGTTTTTTTTTCTTAAGAGTTTTTAAAGAAAAAAAAATATTGAAATTGATTTATTCTTACATATGTGATCCTTTTGAGGTTGAGTTATTGGGTGGTAGCAGGTATTTTATTACTTTTATTAATGATGCTTCACATAAGATTTGGGTATATATATTGAAAAATAAAAATCAAGTATTGCAATATTTTTAAAAATTTCATACCATGATGAAAAAGATGATAGGGCTACCCTTGAAGTATATTTGAACTGATAATGGTAAAGAATACATATTCAAAGACTTTGAAAAATATGAGATCAGGTATGAGATGATAGAACATGAAACACCGCAGCATAATAATATAATTAAAAGGATGAATCATACCATTATGAAAAAAGTCATATGTATATTGAGGATCATAAAATTACTAAAGTTATTCTAAGATAAAGTAGTCAACATAGCTTGTTATTTGCTTAATAGATCATCATCAATTCCGTTGGACCTTGACATTCTGAAAATAGTGTGGATAGAGAAAGATACTTTATACTCTTACTTAAATATTTTCAAGTGTAAAGCATTCATGTATGTGCTGACAGAGTAGAGGTCAAAACTTGATAATAAAGCCACACTGTATGTGTTTGTAGAATATGATGATGAAAAATTTGGCTACAAGGTATAAAATCTAGTGAAGAAAAAGATAGTCAAAAGTAGAGATATAGTTTTTCATGAAAAAAAACCATAGCAAACTTCTAGAAAAATAAGAAGATTACACGGGTTATCATTGAATATGATGTTTTAATACTGATAGGGGTTCCACAAGAAAGAACCCTAGATGGTGGAAATAAGCAAAAAAACATAATTTAAGGATATGAATAAGTCAACCACAATTAGTGATGAGCCAAATGTAATCAATTTTGAGCAGGGTGAGCAATCCTCTCTACCTGAGAGTGTTAAGCAGGGTAAGCAGTCTTTTCCACTAAAAAGTGTTAAGTAGAGGGAGTTACCTTCGACATTAAGTGGTGTAGAGTCTTAACTTAGGAGATCTACTAGAAAGCACAGGCCATCTACCAAGTATCCAAATTCAAATTTTATTTTAGTTATCAGTGAGTCAGAAAGCTTCCGATATGTACAAACTACTTCGGATATAGAGCATTGGTTAAAATAAAAAAAGAGATGAAATCATTGAAAAAAATGATACATATAATCTTGTTAAACTTTCGAAAAGAATGAGGTCATTAAAGAATAAATAGGTTTTCAAGTTGAAAAATAATGGTGATAAACTAGTGAGGTACAAAGCTTGATTGATGGTGAAAGGTTTTTCTCAAAAACTAGGTATTGATTTTGATGAGATCTTTTTTCCAATTGTGAATATGAGTTCAATTCAAGTGGTACTGAGATTAGCAGTTAGTTTAAATCTTAAGCTTGAGCAACTTGATGTCAAGAATGCATTCTTGCATAATAGCTTGTAAAAAGATATTTATATGAATTAGCCTAAGAGTTTTAAAGTGAAAAAGAAAGAATATTTAGTTTACAAAATAAAGAAAAGCTTGTATGGCTTGAAATAAGCTTCGTAACAATGGTACAAAAAGTTTGATTCTTTTATGGTGAGCCACAACTATAAAAAACAGCAGTGGATCCTTGCATATATATCAAAAAAAAATTTGATGGTAACTTCATTATTTTCTTATTATATGTTGATTGTAGGACAAGATGCTAATATGGTTCGCAGGTTAAAAAAACAATTATCTAAGTCCTTTGATATGAAAGAGTTAGATCCAGTAAAGCAAATTCTTGGTATAGATATTATATTATATATGAAAGTTGAAAACTATAGTTATTACTGAAAAAGTATGTTGAATAGGTGCTTAGTAGATTTAACATGTAACATGATAAATCAATTAGAAATCCACTTACCAACCATTTTTATCTGAGTAAGAAATCTTGTTTGGTGACTAAAGAAGAGCAACTAGCTATGTCTAGTATTCCTTATTCTTTTACAGTCAATTTTTTAATGTATCTTATAGTTTATATATGGTCTAACATTGCTCATATAGTTAGTGTAGTGAGCAAATTTCCTTATAATCTGAAAAAAAGTTCACTAGGAAGCAATGAAATGAATTTTCATATATTTAAAGGGCACCTCAAAAATGTACTTAAGTTATGAAGTTTCACAACTAGTTTTAAAAAGGTTTACTGATACTGATATGGTAGGTGATCTTGATAATAGAAAATCTACTTGTTCACTTTTGCAAGAGGAGCTATTTTTCGGCAGTCTAAGTTACAAAAGTGTGTTGCCTTGTCAACTACAGATAATGAGTATATTGCAATGATCGAAGTAGCTAAAGAAATACTTTAGATGAAATATTTTCTTCTTAAATTTGGATTGAATCAGAAAGATTATGTGGTATTTTATGATAGCTAAAGTACTTTAGATTTGAGTAAAAATATCATGTACCATGCTAGAACGAAACACATTGATATTAGATATTACTAATTACGTTTGGTGATTAAGAAATAGCAGATGCTGTTAAAAAAAATCTATACTGATGAGAATATAGTAGATATGTTGACTAAGATACTTTTCAAGGAACAGCTTGAGCTCTGCAGTAACTTGGTTGGAATAGGTTCTTTGACCAAGGTAAGTTCTAAATGAAACTTCTATGGTGATGAATCTTCTCCTAATGGGGCTGGAGGAGAAGATTGTTAGGAAGAATGAGGTTTAGCCCCATTGGTTTTGGCCAATTAAAAGGCCCAAAGCCTTTTTTTTTTTTATCTTTGACCTAAGAGCTCTTTACTTATATAAAGCCTTAAACAATAAAAGGGGGTTGTGTAATAGAGAAACAGAAGAGAGTGACGTTAAAACCAAGAGAAAGAAGAAAAGCTAGAAAAAATAGAAAGAAAAGATAGAAGAGAGAGTTGGTTGAACAGAAGTCAATCCGCGATCCGATTGAGCTGAATTTTTGTTAGCAAATTTATAATTCAGAGTTCTATATTCTGAACGGTAAAAATCAAGTTTGAAGCTCTCTAGGAACAAATCTAATTGTGTATTTATTGAAATACTTATTTAGTAAAATTTTTTCAATTGTCTCTCTAGTTATTGATTAGATCTAGTTTTAGCTAGAAAAAAATTTTGTATATCAATTATTTGATAGTAAAGATTTTTTTGATGATCCGTGACTTTTTCCCTCTACACTGAAGAGTTTTTTACGTAAATTTTGGTGTGTTTTATTTTTTCTATATTATTGATTATTTATTGTTATCTATTACTGTAAGTTTATTATAATATATTATTTTTATATTATTTTATTTATTATTTTAGACCCAACAATAGAAAGTAGGAACACTAGCCCCTGCTATATCTCACATTACCTTATCTCCCAAGTCTCAAGTAAGCCTCCCTCGCTTATAATGAAGTATGTTTAACATAAATCTTATAATAGAATTAATTGCAATTTTTCCAAATATAAGAGCATTTCTATTGACAAGGTGATAAAGTTGAAAATGCACATAATGTTAGAAGATTACCTTTTCATGATCTGATGAGAGATTTTAGTGTACTTGATGACAATTTCGTAAAAAAAATCAAAATATAATTTGGTGCAACAATTCAAAAAAAATTTTCTTATATTTGAGATCATTAAAATTTAATTTTTAATTATTGAAACTAAAATTCAAACACTGTAATAATAAATAATATAATTGTTGGCTAGATTAATCAATCCAATTTTCACATTCAATGGATAAAATGAATAAAAAGGAAAAAAGAAGTGGTTCTTTTTGAGGTTGGGGGGATGCCAGCAGGGTTAATTACTGTACAATGTCGTATTGGACATGTGAAGATGCCATTTCCAGGGCATTAGGATACAAAACGTTGAAAAACAATAAATAAATAAATAAAAATGAAATGCCAATGTCAACTCTTTTTTATAAAGCAACAAGAAAGCAAAGAACAAAAGAAAAAGGGGAATTATTTAACCACTTCGTTTGAGTGACTTTTTTGTTGAAAAAAGCTGGTATTGTTCGAATCAGGGAAAAAAAAATTAAACAGTAAAATCCTTTATCTGCGGTGCTTACTTAAAATTTTCACATTACTCATTGTCTCTGCCCTAGTGGGCCAGAGGTGATTTTCATAAAGCCCACATTGTCTGCCACTATTATTTTTGAACTGTGAAAAAACAATTGCAAAATCAAATCCTTCGCATTTCATTCAATCAAAATCCTTTTAACTCGAACTAAAAATGTAGTTAATTAATTTATATAATTTTTAAAAAAAATAATATTTAATAAATATAAAATTAAAATTTTAATATTTATAATCTTTTTCTTTAATTTTAATTATGATTTTTTTATATAAAAAATCTTTTTTTAAATCACATGGGATTAAGCTTATGCTACAAAATTTTGGTATACATTTGATTTAACAATAAAATTTGGCTTCCAATGTACCCTGGCAAAAGCTTCATAATGGCAATAGTCTTGTAGTATACGTGTAGATAGTACAAATTATATTTCATTAGTACAGTACAACGAAGGCATAATTTGAAATTAAGTGTTGGGATTTTATGACTTTTTGAACCCAATACATGTAATAAGCAAATAATGAGAGTATTTTTTTTTTATTTTATTGTAAAGGAGGGTTAGTGCTCTTATAAGAGGAAGAGGAATGGCGAGATAGAACTCATGTCTTACATGATTTTTAATTAATCTTTTAACCACTAAGTTAAAAGAAAAAAATCAATAATAAAGGTACATTACTCCCTACTATCAACCCTCAAAAGTTCAATCAAAATGAAATTGTTACCGATATTTGTCATCAATGACTTTCTCTTTTTCATATTATTGAGATTTTGATGCTTTCCTTTTAACTTGTTCAGATATAATAATGTTATTTGCGTTTTATCCTTTACCCTGCATTTTCATTTAAAATCTTCTGTTTTCACAAGAGTAAACCACTACAATAGTAGTTGAGTTATGTGGTGAAAAGTAAATTTTTATCTTTTCTCAACAATTTCATTAACATATTGATGAAACTCAAATTTCATTGTTTTGTCAAATGATATAGACATTGATAGTTAATTATGATAAGAGATTCATCACTTTATACCAAAAACTATAAAAAAAAAAAAAAAAAAGAAAAGGATGCCAGTATGCAAGTGAGCTGTGAAGCTCAAGCACAACAACACAAACACAGTTTGTTTAAAATTTCGTGTACAAGATGAAGTGGATTTGTCTCCCAGCAAAAGCTCATTTGACATTGAGAATGCGCAGGTACATGAGACAAAGAGGGTGGGTTGAGTGGGGCCTTATCATAGCCAACCTGCTTTTGTTTTATTATTTTCTATTATTATGTTTGCACTTAATGATGCCATGTCCTTTGAGCTCATATTAATGAAATCATGGCCACTGACTCAGCTTAGGGAGCCCACATCATTCTTTGGTCCCCTCTTATCTTTTTCATGAAGTAAATTAGGTAACATCAAATTCACATCAATTGAGGGAATATAGAAACAGATATAGGTAGGTAATATTAGGAAATGATTTTTATCTTTTTTATTTTTGAAACTTGAATTGATATTGGAACTTGATAAGAGGTTATTTGGTAAAAATTAGTCCCTATATACAAGGCATTAGATTTTTTTTATATTTAAAATTGTCAAAATTTGTATTTTAAAATTCAAGTTCCATGTCTGGATTAACTAAAATTAGCCATTTACTATCTATTAATTAATTTAGGGTTCCATTCTTTTCTTTTTTTTTTCTCTTCATAAGTTCATATATATGTTTCCATGGTTAAGATTAATAAACAGAAATAGTTTAAAAAAAAAAGAAAAAACACACACACACAATAATTGTATATAAGTAGACATTAATTTATAAAGAAAATGGCGAAGGATTTCTTTTTTTTTTTTTTTTTTTTTTATTAGAGGCCCCAACTTTTGTTTGAGCAAAGATGTTGAGAAAAAACAACACCCACGCGCAGCAACCACACACAAAATAATAAGCTCAAATCAAGAATAAAAATACACAAATATATTTGGTTCGGCCCAACTCAAAATGGCCTACTCCAAATCAAATCCACTATCAAATAAATCTTTACAATTGTGAGACTTTTAGAATGAGAAAAGTCTCCTAAAACTCCTTACTCAAAACTTAACCCAAAAACCCAATTACACCCTTTAATAGCCTACTCACTTAGCTATTCTCTTGGTGTCTAACTCTCTGAGGTTACTAAACTAAAACCAAAACATCTTATTTATAGGGGTGAAACCCTTTATACCTTTACTAAACTCCCGATGTGGGATACAAGACAAATTCAAACTTACTTAACTTTCGATGTGGGATTCTGAGATTCAAGGCAAATCCCAACAAATCCTCCCTTGACTTGAATCTCCAAACACTTCAACAGTATCTGCAAAGCTAACATGCTTACCTTTCTTCTTTTCTTTCATCACAGGCATTCCAGCAACTGAGCCTCCATCAAACATGTACAAGTGATTGACCCTATTCCCTTGTAGAATCACACTACCATTCTTGTACACTTTCAACCAATCATTACTACCATAAAATGTGTACCCCCGAGAAGCTAACTCACCCAAAGCAATCAAATTGTAGTGACAATTTGGTACATACCTTACATGACGAAGTGTCCTAATAACACCATTGTGAGATCTAAGGCGAACACTCCCAATGCCTTGAATCTGCACCTTTTCTTTGTTAGCAATCACAATATCCCCATACTTTTCATTCTCATTCAACTCCACAAAGCAGCTCCTATCATTGCAAACATGAACTGTAGCAGCTGAATCTAAAACCCAACCTTTGTCACTTTTCAAAGTCTGGGTCTCATCCACACAAGTTGTCAAAACAACATCATCATCATCAGACAAAATAGCAGCAGTATCACTCTTTTCTTCATCTGATTTCTTCTCATCATTCGCCCTTTTGAAAGCAGCCATATCCCTTCTCAGCTTTCTACAGCGCACTTGGATATGTCCCTTCTTACCACAATAATAACATTCTACATCACTGTAATCTCTGTCTCTTGACTTGGATCTCCATCTCGATCCATTAATCCTCTTTTGAGTCCTCCCTCGATCAAAACCCTCTACAGCTAGTGTACTCCCTCCAGGTGATGAGTTCTGAGCTCCCATAAACCTTTCATTCTCACGCAACAGGGTAGTCACATCATCCAACTTCAAAGTAGACCTGCCTACCAACACAGTCTGAACTAAAGGCCTATAAGACTTGGGCAAAGATGACAGCAAAATTAAAGCCTTCTCTTCATCTTTTAACTCATCAACAGAAATCGCTAGCAATTGAGAAACCAATCTATTAAACTCATTCAGGTGATTATGAAGACTCATACCTTCTTCCATCTTCAGAGAATACAGATCCATCTTTAAACATAATCTATTAGTCAATGACTTCGAGGCATAAATACCTTCAAGCTTATCCCACAAACTCTTCGGAGTACTCTCAGTCAACACACTGTATTTTACCTCTGGAGCTAGCGCCAATCTAATAGTACTAACAGCTTTCTTCTGAATCCTAATCCAATTAGCATCAGACATTCCCTCAGGCTTACTACTCTCTAATGCTTGATCCAACCCTTGTTGTACTAATAGATCTTGAATCGTACTTTGCCATAACATAAAATTACTCTTTTCATCAAATAACGGAATCTCAAACTTAGGCATAGACATACCAGACATACCTTCTTCAGACATCTTCAAACACTGCTTCACGATCTCTTGGACCCACGAACCTCGAACCTCGCTCTGATACCACTTGTTGGGAAATACCACAATACCCACGCGCAGCAACCACACACAAAATAATAAGCTCAAATCAAGAATAAAAATACACAAATATATTTGGTTCGGCCCAACTCAAAATGGCCTACTCCAAACCAAATCCACTATCAAATAAATCTTTACAATTGTGAGACTTTTAGAATGAGAAAAGTCTCCTAAAACTCCTTACTCAAAACTTAACCCAAAAACCCAATTACACCCTTTAATAGCCTACTCACTTAGCTATTCTCTTGGTGTCTAACTCTCTGAGGTTACTAAACTAAAACCAAAACATCTTATTTATAGGGGTGAAACCCTTTATACCTTTACTAAACTCCCGATGTGGGATACAAGACAAATTCAAACTTACTTAACTTTCGATGTGGGATTCTGAGATTCAAGGCAAATCCCAACAAAAGAGAATCAAGGCAGGGAGACAGGGTGATGATAACATCTAGGATTTGGATTGAAATATAGGGCAATCGGGTAATAAGTGATTAGATATGCAATGGCAACACTTTCGGTGAGTCATTTCTTAAGTACATCAATACAAAGTAAAAAATTTTGACTACTTGATGAAATAAGGATCAATGTCTATCAAATATTTTCTCCTTAATAAAGAAAATAATTTATCTCACAGAATCCATTACCTTTGTAACTAAGGACCATACAGAATCCATTACCTTTGTAACCAAGGACCAAAGCAATAATATTCAACCTTTTTTTTAGAATTTTGTCCCTTTTTGAGTTATAATGATGTAGCCTTCACAAAAAGGCAAAAGAATAAGTTAAATATATTCATTTTGGTTAAAAAGGCTTGAGCTAGTGCTTTGTCAAAAAGATGCTAAGGGGGTAAAATTTTGTGGGCCGTAAAAGTCTTTTTGGGTTGAGACAGCCTGCTAGCTAATTTTTTAATTACGTTCCCAATATGAAGCAATGGGTTATTGAACTGCCAATGTTTTTTTAACAAAAAAAAATCTTTATTTTTTTATTATTTTTTATTATTATGATAAAATTTATCAATATATTATGAATCAATATTAAATTTTTTATTGTACTTAAATTTATTGAATTTTTCGCTGCACTTTTAATTTGATTGATATTTTTGTATAAAAAATATTTTTTAAAAAGATTTTATAATTTTTATAAATAAAATATTTTATTTAAAAAATAAAAGTATAGTTATAAATTTTTATTTTATTAATAAAATATTTCAATTCTGTTATTTTTATTAAAAATCAACAAAATAAAATATACAATGAAAATTCAATAAACTTAAAATAAAGTTTTAAAATTTAATGAAAATTATTTTACTTTTTATTTTGTTATTTCTCTTTAATTATTTATTATTTATTTTGTTTTTAACTTAAAAAAAAAAAAAAAAAAAAAAAAAAAAAAAAAAAAAACATCTCTAAAGCAGAAGAAGCTGAATTAATTCAGGGACATGATACTTTTACTTTTTTTTTTTAATACTCTTTTTTTTATCTTCATTAAATAGAGCTGCAGTGCATAAATGAAAAATAAAAAATAAAAAGATAGAAGACGTAATGCTGACAGAAGGGTGAGATGAGCAAAAGGTCGAGAAAGTTGAGTTGTGATGATAAGGATACCTGCCCTGCTCTCCTCTTGATCTGCCCCTCCTCCACTAGGGGTGTAAATGATACATTAGTACTCGCAAGCTACTCGGGTTCGATTCGAAAAAAACTCGAATTCGGTTCGATTATTGTCGAGTCGAGCTCGAGCTCGAGTAGCTCGACTTATCGATCGAGCCGAATTCGAGTATTCTTATATCTGACTCGAGTAGCTCGCGAGCCTAATCGAGCTTTTATATTTAAATATATTTTTATTTTTTTTAATTAAAAAAATATTTCGAATCCGAGTTCGAGTTCGAGTTCGAGCATGAATAATCGAACTCTTGTCGAGTATACAAATCGAGCTTATTTTTACATATTAATCGAGCTTAATCGAGCGAGCTCGAGTAGCTCGAATTCGATCACGAATCGAGCTCGAGCTTGAAAAATAAAACTCGATCGAGCTCGAGCCGAGTATCGAGCCCCGAGTTGTGAGTCGAGCTCGAGCTCGAGCTTCTCACTACTCGGCTCGGCTCGGCTCGTTTACAGCCCTATCCTCCACTCCACGCTGTTGTCTTAGGCTTCATTTGGTTTTGGAAGTAGTTTCAATGAGGCACGATTACATCCGTAAATTATATCATTATTGTGTTTAGATAATAATTTTTCAATACTTCATTGCTATTGTGTTTAGATAATAATTTTTCAATACTTCGTTGCACTGCAGCATTAGTTACGCATTGAACCTTTCTTAGTCAAATGAAAAATTGTGAAGTTTAGTTGTTAAGTTTTTTTTTTTTTTTTTAACTCTTCTTTTGTTTTATTTATTTATTTTATTTTTATTTAAAAGTTAGGAAATGATTTCTTTCAAGGTAAAACTATTATTTACTTATTAATAAAATTATTATTTAACATATAAATAATTTAATATTTTTTTTAATAATTTATTAATTTTATAAACATTAAATAATTTAAATTTTTTATTATATATAAATTTTAATTTAACGTCTTTAATGATTATTTTATTTTTTTATTATAATTCATCTCAACATCATCGTCACTTTTATATTCAAACATATATTTCACTTTCATTATTATTTTTAATTTTACCGAAATCAATTTCACCACACATCCAAATAAAATCTTAATCAATGCTTATAATCTTTCTGCCTGGGACCTTTTTATTTTTTCCCCCATTTACACAATTTCTTAACCCAAAAAATTTTTGAAAAAAGAAAAAAGGAAAAAAAAAGCCAAGTATTTATTTTTTATTGAATTTTTTATATTTATATTGTATATAAAAATATTATGTGTATTAATTCTTTCATATCTGTAATCTTCAAGCAGTAGCTTCAAAATCATGCTAAATTATTTAAAAATCAGTCAAGCACATAACAAAAATTAGGGATTTATGTTAGTTACTGAGAGTTGTCAAATAATTTAGTTTATGCTACTATATGTCATGTATAGATTGATAGAGAGAGATATTAAAAAAACAAAAAAAAAAAGAGAAATGTCGTATGATTTATTTTATGCTACGATATGACATGTATAGATTAATAGAGAGAGATTAAAAAAGAAAAAAAGAGATCCTTGCTCATTATTTCTTCAATGTATTAAGGTTTAATAAACAATTGCTTTATCCCTTTCTCACGTTGAAAGGATTTTTAGATGAAGTTTTTAAGATTTTTTATTACAAAAGATAAAATAAAAATCTATTTTCAAAATCAAAATTTATAAATTGTTATTTTTTAGAATTACAAGTATAAAAAAAATTATAATCATAATCAATTATTATATTTATATTTAATATATCACTCAATAATCAATTAATAAATTAAAAAATAATTAAATAATCAAACTTACACACAGTAAGATTTTAATCTAAAAACTAAGAATTATATGACCTTTTTGTACCAATAAATTAAGGTTTCATTTATTTAAAGTGTTGATCGAGAAGAATAGTAATATATGAAAAAAATTTATTCAAAGTGTTGTTTATACTAAGATTTAATCAATACAGTAAAAAGATTATTATAATTTTTAGTAAAAATATTTATTTAAAAATTTAAAATATAATAAAAAGTAATTAAATTTTATACACTTGAGCAATAAAAAATTTAATCTACAAATTTTAATTTTCAAAATTAATTTTAATTTTTTAATTTTTAATAACACCTTAAAATTTTTATCTAAAATATCTTATCTAAATCTTGTCCATATTATACTTTCATTCAAATATTAAATCTTACTTGTTTTTCTAAAAAAAAATCTATATACTTATATATTAAAATGATCTCAAAAGATTTTTAGTGGTGATACGTGTCTAGTTTATTCATGTTTCTTTCCACGATGTTTTCCCCCTTTATACAAGTTTCCTTTGATTTGTTTTGCTGGCTAAGCCAACATGACATTTGTTTCGTTTTTGCATTGTTTTTTACATTTTGCTTTTGTTGTTTCTAAAACTTTGTTTCAGTGATTAAGCTAATATTAAATGATATTTGAAATGAAAGAAGGAAAGTGGCGCAAAACACAGAATAGTGGTATCAAGTTTGTGCGAGCTTCAATATTGTTTCTTTTTCATTTGCTACTTTTTTTCTTTTCTTTTAATGTTTTTAAGCCTATTTCTTTCTTTTTGGGTTTGAGGCTTCTCTTTGATTTGGTATTTTTTCTGTATTTAATAATCTAGTGGTTAATTTAATTTTTTCAGATGTTATGGGTTTTGTTTGATTTCTAATAGCATTGTTTTTCACACTTGTGGTTGAATGAAGTTTGTCTCTATTTAAAATTTTTCCAGTTTGTGGAGGGGTTCGATTTTCTTTGATTGTTGAAAATTTTCAAGTTTTTTCCAATCAATGTGTTTCTTTTATATTGCCAGGAAATTTTTCGGGTTCTTGGTTTTCAACCATTTTTCTCAATTTGGTTCTAAATTTTTTATTTGTTTGTCATCATCTATTTTTTATTTAGGTTGGGCCCATATATTTGATAAAAAATTGTTTGGAATGGTTTTTTCTTTTTGCATATTGTTAGGAAGAGTTTTTCTTCAATTTGATAAATATATTTGTTTTTTTATGCAAGAATTGTTAGAGATTTTATGTTGGTTTGATTTGAGGTGAGTTCAGTTTAGGATTTGTCTATGTTTAGTTGAATTGTAAAATTCATAATGCATTTATAGTTTTTTTGGGTAAATATTATTAAGTAAATTTCAGTGATGATGATTGTTTTGTAGGAATGTTAGAAAGTATGTGTTTGAGATTTATTGTTTGAATGTAATTGTTTTTGTTTTATACTATTTGAAAAGAGTTTTTGTATGATATCATATATTTTCTTCTTCTTTCATAGGATCTGTTGAATGCCATTATTTAATTCAATTTGAAGTAAGTCGACTATTAAGATTTTGTTTTGTTATTATTGTTTTTCCCCTTTATTTGTTCGTGATATTATATTGCTTTCTGTTAAATTTTGGTTACTTTTGTAGATACTTAATTTGTTCGAGTCAATTCGAGTGTGTTCGATATTATGCTTGGTTTGAATGCTTCGATTTGGGTCGTTAAAATGTTTTAACTGAATTGAACTTGATTGGGCTTTGTTTCGAATTAATCATTTTTGCATTTTTTTTTTTTTGGCATATGCCTAAGTTTAATTCAATTTAATTATTGGATCAATTTTGAATCAAGATTTAAGAGCCTAATTAAAAGATCTAAAGTTTAATTATGAGTCTAAACTTAGTTTTTAAAGTCCAATCCAATTCCATTTGACTTATACCTCAATTCCAGTAATTTAGGCCTAAAAAGCCTAATAAAAGTCCAAATTAATTTTTAAACCCCATATCCATTTTGTTAGATTTAAATTTTTTAAAAAAATGCAAAGTGAAAATTGTTAGAAATTTGGTTTCCAGTAGCTTTCCCTCTCATTTTCCTCTTCAAACCAAAAACTAGAACTCCATAATTCCCATTTTGTGTTGTCCCTATTTTTATTCATATTTTACCCACATTTGCCTTAAGTACAAATTCATCATAAGCTATAAACCCCAAAACGCCTCCCCACTTTCAGCTTTTCATTTTTCACTTAATGTTTTAGTCTTTGCCGACTCCGAGCACAAGTTTATCAAATACTATATCATCCCACATATAGCAACCCTAGTTGCAAGACTCGAAAAAAAATTTTAAATTGCTATGTTAGTCTTTTAAGAATGGTTCTACAATAACCTAGACAATTTTACATGATACAAAAGGGGGAAACATGACAAACAAAATTACACAAAGAATGGGAAGAAAAGTTTTTTTCAAACTTCAGCATCCTTTCCTAAGGCCTCAACTAAGACCACCACTCTTACTTACACCAATCACCAACCCTTCACCTTGACCACTACTCCCCCAAGCACCAACCGCCACATTCTCCCTAACATACACACACAATCATGAACTACCATTACAATCAACAACCAAAAGCCAACAAAACAAAAAACATTACAAACAACCACAATCCCAACAAGAACCGAAACCCACAACGTAAACCAAGAAAATCGACACATCCCCTTGTTGCGAAGAACAAAACGCCAACATATCCCAAAAAAAAATCTCAATTTTCATAATTAGTGAGGAACCCATGAGCAAAAAATTTTCAACAAAAAAAAAAAACACAGTTTTAGGTTAAGAAAACTAAAAGGGGCTTCGGGTTTTAGAAGGACCAAGAAAGGAAGAGAAGGTTAGAAATCATTGCAAATACAGTAATAAAAGAAGGACGATGATGGCAATACGGGCTGACTCACAATGGTGATTTTTTTAGGAGATTCAAATGGTGGGGATGGAAAAGAGAAAAAGGAGAAGAACATATTTTGGTTTCTGGCAAATCAGACAATGGGATAGCATTTTTCGACCACTTAAAGTTTCAAGCTTCAATTTCAGATCTAGGAGCTTTGAAACGCTTTTAGAAGAAACCAAGTTAAGAAATAAAAAGAGAGGAAGAAAAAAAGTATTCGGGCATTTGTTGGAGGCCAAGTGGCACTTACTAACAATGGTTGGCAATAGGAAGTGGCGATGGCAATAGTGACTTTCTGTCGAAAATTAGGTTGTAAGGTGACTTTATTTAAAAAAAAAATTTAAAACAAAAGGTTAGGAAATTAATTTAAAAAATTAGATTTTATAGCTAAACCAAAAAAAAAAAAAGAGAAAAGAAAGTTTTAAAAAAATCGAGTTAACCCGACTTCATTGTTATACTAACATGACCCAACCCAGTTCAATTCGAGTTGAACTTGGGCCCATCATATTTAGGTCATCCCTCTTTGGTAGATTTGGTTGTAAGCCCAAGATTTTGTTTGGTATAATTTCTCTTTTAAACTTTATTAGTTAATGTATTTTTATGAACAAATATATATATATATACATGTTCAAATGTACAAAAAAAATGTGTCTTAAAAAGTAAAATAATTCTAGTGAAATTAAAATTATGAATACTTATGTTAATGTTTCTTTAAATTTGCTAATGGAATAATTATTATCATTGTTTGAGAAATAAAAATATAAAATAATATTTTAAAAAATTGATTTCGAAAGCTTTGTCTAGATATTGGAGATAATTCAAATCATATTTTGAAAAATTAAAATTTTTTGAATTTTGACTAGATGTTGGGGAATTAAACAATCAAAAAATTAAAAATTAAGTTAAGTTAAATTAAGTTAAGATTAAAAATATAAAGTAAAAATTTCCACATGTAAATTAAATAACAAATAAAATTTATTTCACTTTTAATTTTTAGAAAGGAAATTTTAATAAGTGAATAGGAATAAAATATGCATAAAATTGATTAAATTGGTTGTTCTAATTTTTAGCCTTTGTTCGTATAATTTATTTGCTTCATGTTGCATTAGCATAAAACTATTAAGGAAAAAAGGAAATTACGAAAATTGAACTTGTTTCAAAAGCCTGCTTGGATGTTGAAAATGGTTAAGGACATTCAAGTTATCGACAATTTTCAATTTTCTCATAGATAAAAAACCTCTAAAAACCTAAAACCTTGAAACCTAAAAAAACCTTAAAATCTCGAAACCCTTAAAACCCTAAAAACCCTAAAATTCCAGAACCTCAAACCTTGAACCTTAAAAGACCTTGAAGCCTAAACCCTAAATCTTAAAATAAAACTTTAAACCCTAAAAGCTTGCCAAACCCTAAATCCAACTAAACCTTAAATCTAACTAACACCCAAATTGCCTAAACCCTAAAACAAAACTTAAACTCTAAAAGCTAGCCAGAACTTTAAATTGCCCAAACCCAAAACCATCTTAAAATTCTAAGGATTTATATGAAAATCTTATATGAAATAACATGTTCTTAAATGTTGCCTAGAAAATGAGGTATTTAGGAAATTTTATTTCATCAAGATTTTCATGCAATTCCTTAATCCAATAATAAAGAGATTAAATAAAATAATAAAAATAAAAAATGGGATCTTAAATATAAATAGTCGTACTTAAATTCTACCTAAAGGTTGAGGAGTCCAGATGGTCTCATTATATTTAAGAACTCGATTCGAAATTGCATCTCATCATCATGCATATCATCTTTTGGCATATATGAATCTATTTATTATTGATTGTATTCATTTTGCATGTTTATGTGTTTTACTATTGTTTCTTAGTTAATTGTAGCATTATCAGTTTTTTTGAATAAAATATTTTTTATGAAAAATATTATTTAAAAAATATATTTTTAAATAAAATTAAATTAACATTCTAAGGAAAATAATTCTTGGTACTCTGCTAAATGTTAGAGAGTCAACAATAATTATTTGTGAATTCTTAATACACTATAAAGAATGTTATGTTCATTTTAAAGAATACTATGGTAAATCTTAGGTGAAAAGAGTTATCTGTAAATTCTGTCAAGATGTTAAAAAATTTTAAGGTAATTATTTAACCTAAAGATTTTCTTTGATATTCCTAATTAAAGATTATTAATAAAATTATTTTTTCTTTTTATAAGTGAAAGGAATTATTATTAAATTTTAAATTAAAATCATTTTTATTCAAAATCAAAGATAACATATAATTAATTGGTACCATTTTTGAACGAACGTTGTAAGGTACTAATCATTCTCCATGTATAACCAAACTTTCGAATCCAACTTTATTTTTGTAGATCAAAAATTATCTTTTTGATAAAATTTAAACCAGTTTTATTATTTTATTAACAGGATAACCTTTTTAGGTGACCAATCACACCTAACAAAAAAGATTAATGGCCTCTCCCTTTATTTTTTCAATATTTAAAATTTTACATCTAGTGGTATCAAAAACTATTATTACAGTTTGACAACTCCACTAAGGACATTCTTGAGAGTCAAACTAAAAATTAATCATGTTTTATCTCATTTTTTGGATTTAAAGGTTTAATTGATATTTAATTTTAATTCTTTTCATTTTAATTCTTTTAAAAAATAGTGCAGTTACATCCATACTTTGATTTTGATATTTATTTATTATTATTTTTGTTTTTATTTATATTATTTTAATTGTTGTATTTCTCCACACACTTTGCATAAACACTTGCATTTATAAACTATAAACCCAAGCTCTATCCCTATTAGGCAGAAGTTAAGTAACTATGCTTTCGTAAGGTCATAACTTTCGTATTTGCTAACGAAATACTTATACTTAATTGAGATACTTTACTAGTCTATAATAGATAATGATGTGAGGAATAATCTAACAACCTTTAAATGCATAAATTCTCAACCCAGCATATAGTGAACCTTAAGAGACCAATCTTAGGTGGAGTTATGTCGATCCTTTTTGAAGAATTATCAAAATTAGGATACGTGAAGAATACTCTAATACAATCTATACTTTAGAGGGTCATAATAACGTAAAGGAAACTAAATTTTGAAAAAAAAAAAAAAAAAGAAAAAACATTTCCAATAAAAAAATTTTTTCATATGCTATTTGATTTGTCTTACGCTTGTTTGAGAACTGCATCTTCAAAAAATGTTTTTGTTCATATTTTTCAACAAAAAGGAAAAAACATGAAAAAATAAAACAAAATTAAAAAAAAACAAACATAAGGAATTTTTCTTAATTTCTTTGTTAGCTAAAAAAAAAGTAAAAGCATAAAAAAAAGTATTAAAAAAAGATTTTACCTTTTTTGTTTCAACCTATATTTTATTTTGAATGAATTTAGAATTAAGTTGTTTTGTATTTTTAGTGTACCCATATTTTAAATAAAAGGAAAGTTTTGGAATTGATCAAGTAAACTAGTGGGCCTTACAAAAAAAATGATCTGATAAAAAGTTTAAAAATAATATAAAAATAAAATTTTTTAAAAAATCAAAAATAAAAAAATAGAAAGTTTTTCTTAAATTCTTTGTTGGCCAATAAAAAGGAAATAAAAAATAAAAAAAAACTTTTGAATCCTAGTCATTCTATGTGAAATAAAAGGAATATATGTGTGTTTTTTAATTTTACGCATTTTAAAAAAATAAAAAAGATAGTCAATGTTGTTTCACTTTTTGCATTTCATTTGATCTTGTTTGTATACATTTCCATATTTTTAGAGTTAAAAAAAATTAAGATAGTATATGCAATTCATTTCATGCATATATTAATAGATAGTAATATATACGTTTCATCTCATGCACATCTTAATTAGGTAATACATATATTTTATCTTATACACATCTCAATAAATAGTACATATACTGCATCTTACACACAGCTTAATGGTAGTGTCAATTTTAAAAAGTTTGCATAATACATACATTGCATATCTTGTAAACATATCTTGTCATGCGTATGGTATACTAGTGCATTACATATAAGTATGTTGCATCAGTCATATACATACATTTCATTACTCATGTAGCGTGTCATTGTATTTTATGCTTATATATTCAAAAATGATATGATTCTAAACCTGTATTAGATGCACATTGCATTTCATTCAAACACATCATGAAATAGGATATTACGTTTCACGTATACACATTCACATGTTTTGTGTTGTACTTATATTACATTTCATATAAATGTGTCTCATCATTCATTTCATGTGAATATATTCAGAAATGGTAAAATTACCACATACTCTATAGTACTTCATTTCATGTAAATATATTTGGTTTTTTTATGTACATATGTGGATAAATAATGTGATTCTCATCAAACTTGAATGACACATATATTACATTTTAAAGAAATACGCATCATCTTTATTGCACACACGTTCATAAATTCATCATGGAAACATCATGTCATTCACGCATTTATTTAACTATTTTATATGGCATCCCATCATTTATTAAATAAAGAGTGTTTCCATGGGTAAGAGAAAAAAATTCTAAAGTTCTTGCAATGAAAAATCATGATCATAAAAATTTGATAGAGCCCAAGTCATCTCTCAAACAATTTTTCTAGCCAGTTTACTTCCTTTTGTATGAGTTTAGCAAGAACATTGAAAAGTTAAATATTGGAAAGGATTGAGCACGTCGAACTGAATGGTTCTAAGATGAAAACACTAAACCCTAAATCCTAAAAACCTCTAAAACTCTAAAAATTCAGAACCCTAAAACCTTGAACCTTAAAAAACCCTAAACCTTGCCAAACTCTAAATCCAACTCACATCCTAATAGCGTAAACCCTAAAATGAAACTTAAACTCTGAAAGCTAGCCAAAACCCTAAATTGCCCAAACCCAACCTAAAATCCTAAGAATTTGTAAAAACATCTCATATAAAGTGATCAGTTCCCAAATGCCACCTAGAGGATAGGGTATTTAGGAAATTTTATTTCATCAAGCTTTTCATGCAATTCCTCAATCCAATTATAAAGAGATTAAATAAAAGAATAAAAATAAAAAATGAGATCCTAAATATAAATAGTCATACCTAAATTCTTCATAAAGGTTGGAGAGTTCGGATGGTCTCATTATATTTAAAAATTCGATTTCAAAATTACATCTCATTATCATACATATTATCCATTGGCATCTATGCATCTATTTATTATTGCTTGCATTCATTCCTAATGTTTATGCTTTTTACTATTGTTTCTTAGTTGATTGTAGCATCATTAACTTTTTGGCATAAAATGTTTTTTTATGAAAAATATTTCTTAAAAAATAGATTTTTAAATAAAATTAAATTAATATTCTAAGAGAAATAATTATTGTTACTCTACCTAGACATTGAAAAATCACCAATAACTATCATCTATAAAGAATTTTATGTTCATTTTAAGGAATGTTATGGTAAATCTTAGGTGAAAAAAGTTATCTGTAAATTTTACCTAGAGGTTGAAAAATTTTTAAGTCATTCTTTAACCTAAAAATTTCCTTAGTATTCCTAAATAAAAATTTTTAATAATTGTTTTTCTTTCGTAAGTGAAGAAAATTATTATTAAATTTCAAATTAAAATCTTTTTTATCCAAAATTAAAGATAACACATGATTAATTGGTACTATTTTTGAACAAGCATTGCGGGGTGCTAATAATTCCCTATGTGTAACCAAACTTTCAAACCCAATTTTATTTTCATAGATCGAAAATTATCTTTTTGATAAATTCTAAACCCATTTTATTATTTTATTAAGGGGATAAGGTTTTTAGATGGCCAATCACATCTAACAAAAAAAATTGGTGGTGACTCCCTATTTTTTTTTTATATTTAAAATTTTATATCCAGTGGTACCAAAAATTGTTATGACAGCTTCCCTCAGTTGTTTTTAAGCTTTTGCAATTATTTTTTATTTTTTTATGTTTTCATTTGTTGTTGCCAATTGTTGTGCTATTTTTTTCATCTCTACATTTGTTAGTAGTTTGGTTTATTAAGCAGTAGGTTTTAGTTATGGATGATGTTAATTTGGTAAGGGAAAATGGAATTAGCAAATTGAAAAGGTTAAAATTTTGGCATGTTGTTAGGAAGAGTATTTTTTTTAATTGGAAAAGTATTTTACTTTTTTTGTGCAAGAATTGTTGGAGATTTTGTGCTAATTTGATTTGAGGTGAGTTCATTTTAGGATTTATTTATGTTCAATTGAATTGTAAAATCTATAATGCATTTATAGTTTTTTTTTTGGTAAAAATTATGCAGTAAATTCCAGTGATAGGGATTGTTTTATAGAAATGTTAAAAAGGATATATAGGAGATTCATTGGTTGAATAGAATTGTTTTCTTTTTTATTATTTGACAAAAGTTTTACTGTAGTATTATATATATATTTTCTTCTTTGAGAGAATTTATTGAACATTGCTGCCCAATTCAGTTTGAAGTGAGTTGACTGTTAAGGTTTTGTTCTCTTATTGTTATTTTTTTCCCTTTATTTCCTTATGATGTTATGTTAATTTCTATAAGTTTTTGGTTACTTTTCTTAGTTGTTTTTGAATGTTTTCCATTATGTTCTTTTGTTTTTTAATGTCTTTATTTGTTGCTGCAAGTTGTTGTGTTATTTTTTTTGTTCTTTTTTTTTCCTTCATATGTGCATTTATTAGTATTTTGGTTTATTAAGTAGTAACTTTTAGTTATGGTACTATTAATCAAGCAAGGAAGAATAGGATTAAGAGATTGAAAAGCTTAAGGTATAATAGTTTGAGAAGGCAACATGGTGTTTCATTAGGTTTATGTCCTCAATCTATTATTGATGGATGTTAGGATGATAGAGCTATTCATCACGATAAAGATAGGGGTATTATAAGATATAATGATATACGTGTTAATAGAAAAAGATCTTTAATTTTGTGTGATGATTGCATGGGATCTACCAATGTCATTTTGAGTGTGATTATGGTGACTTTAATGGAGAGAATCAATATCAGTTTCATACATCATTGCATTGAAAGGTTAGTTTTATGGTTTCAAAATTGAATTTGAGTAAAAGAGTTTGCTTGGAGATAATTTCATTTTTTTTAGATAAGAAGGAATTCTCATTTTGAAGAATCCAATCTTTATCAAGACAGTAATTAAGCTGAAGAATCTGATCTTCATAGAGACAATAATCAAGCTAAAATAACCTTTATAAAAAAACCTGCAATCAACAATCAAAGGGGATAAAAAGTTAGAAAAACACTAAGAAAAGATAAAACACAAAAATCTTGTTCTATGATAAGGTTTTTCTCGATTGAAAAGTTTTTGGGAGTTTGGATTTGATTTAAAAAGTGTGTTTGAATGATTAGAGTTAAGGAAAAAGGAGAAATCAAAAAACTATTTTTTTTGTGGAAAATTTTTAGATTTTATTGAATTTTTTTTACCAGACTTAGTGTTTCCGGTGAGATTCAAGTGTCTATTCCCAAAATCCGACAATTAAACCTAGATTTCGACCAACTTCTGACGAGATTTCGACAACTAATCCCAAATTTTGATGAAAGTTTAAACTTCAACCACCAATGTTCATTAGATTCTAGAGAAAGAAGCAAAGAAAAAAAGAGAGAGAAAATGAGAAAAAAGTAGAATTCTGATGAAGAAAAACATTTTTCGCCTTTTATACTTATGCAAAAATAGTATCGTTTTGGTACTAAAACAACCCAAGATTTGCACTTTTTACCACTTGCCTAACTGGATCCAATGCGACCTAACTTGCAAATCGGTTCCTAACAACCATAGCCGTAAGTTAAGTTGACTGCAATCTAAGCCACTCTAGTTAATTTCCCTTCTTATAGCCGAGTCGTAAAACAAATTGAACCGAGCCGTTCCCATTTTGGTAATTTTTTAATCTTTAATTTGTTTTATTTTATTTATTTTAATTTTTCTTATTTTGATTTATTTTAATTGGTAAATTATTTTATTTTATTTTATTTTTGTAAATTTTATTTATTTTAATTGATATATCTAAAAATAATTTTTTCAAAATAAATTCATGATTTTTACCAAACTATTAGAAGGATTTCATTGGATTTAGAAATTTTAAATTATGAATTTTACCAAACTATTGAAAATTTTCTTGATAAAATTTTGTGGAAAAAATAAATTATTTTTCAATTTTACCAAAATATTAGAGGATTTAAATCTCGAAATAGGTCTTACCAAATGATTGGAGGACTTAATGAATTTTTATGAAAAATAAAATTTTCAATCTTACCAAATTATTAGAGGATTTAAATCTTGAATTAAATCTTACCAAACTATTAGAAGATTTAATGAATTTTTTTTTTAGATTTCATGAAAAGGTTTTCAAATAAAAAAACTCACTAAACTATTGGGGAATATTCATCAAAATAAAATCCTACCAAACTATTGGAAGATTTTATCGGTTGTTTTCAAATAATTAATTTCTTGGAAAATACATTAATGAACTCGATGACGGACTCTTTTCAAAGTGGAATACTAATCTCTATGAATATTTCTGAGGTGAAAAAATTATCTTTAATTGCTACCAAATGATTGGATTAACTTTAAGATCAATTTTCAATAATTAAATTATTTAGTCAATTACAAAAATGTTTTAAGGCTTGGATAACACAAAATCAAATTGGTCCCATCATTTATATGGGAGTTGTGAGGGTGTTATAACCTTTTTCACATGTAATTATACTCTCAGACCTAGTTCTGATTTTGTAGACTAGAATCTACCTTTTAAATATATATAAGTCAAGCTTGGCACTTCTCTTTAAAATAGGGTAGATTCAGTTAGGTGGCCAATCACACTTAAACAAAAAATATTGATAACGACTCATTAAAGTCATGTCTAACGATAGATTCACGAATCTATACATTATGATAATATTTAGCTTTGGATTTTTTTACTTTAATGTGTGAAAGAGAGAAACATGATATGACAATTAGTTTAAAAGGTGAAGAAGATTCAAATTGTTTTGGTTAAAGGAAGAAATCAACGAAGCATTCAAAAAATTTTGGTCGTATTTGAGATATTTTAATAATTTACTATTTAATATGTTGGATTTGTTTTTTACCATCCTAATAAGTTTTTTCGGGGTTTTTTTTTTTTTTTTTGTTATTCTTCTATAAACTTGTTTTGCCCTTGTCATAATTATTTTTCATTTGGAGGACTTGATCGTTAAACTTGATGAAATTTATAAAGTTGTCACCCATCTTTTTTTATTATTACGTATGATTGGTTATCTAAAATATCATCTTTTAATAAAAATCTTAAAATTAATTAAGATTTACCAAAAGACATTTTCATCTACAAAATCAAGGTTAGATTCAAGAGTACGATTATGAGTAAGGAATGTATCAACACCCTCACATCGTCCATCTAAAGGACGATACCAATTAAACACTTATTATCTTTTTATTTTGATAATATGGTCTGTTAGATAGTTAAAGTTAATTTCCTCAAAAAGATTTATGAAAAATATTTTTTTTTATTTTGTAAAATTATTATCATTTACACATTCTATAAATTCTCCAACACTTTGGCAAAATCTATATAAAAAAAAAATTCCTTTATTTTGGAAAATTTTCAAGAAAATTACGCATTCACAAATTTTTCAAAATTTCATCATGAGATATTTTTTATTTTTCATTTATAAAACTGATTTTAAAATTATTCCAACCTTTTGATGAAATCTCAAAAATTATTTTTTCATTGATAATAATTAAGGAAAATAAGACTCTTCCACTTACAAATTTCCACTTAAAATACTTTTTCAGATAAGCATTTTTATTTACTTTATTTTTATTATTTATTTATTCCTTTGGTTTTTCTTTTAATAATTCTTCAAGCAGTAAAAATAGTTTTAGATTATTCCAACTCTTTAGTGAAATCCAAAAATATTTTTTACTTGCAATAATTAAAGAAAATTGACTTCTTTCAATTTTCTTTAAAAATTTCATTTTAAAAGATTTATTCAAATAATAATTTATTATTTTTTAATGTGATCATTATTTTAAATTTTTTTCTAAAAAATTAATTTCTTATATTATCTCAACACTTTGATAATATTTAAGAAATATTTCATTCACGACAAAAAAAATAAAATTTTGTATTTTCCTTCATGATTTTTTTTTTTGAATTTCAACATTTCTATTTTAGATTTTAGAAAAGTTACTATTTATTTTTTATTTTATACTTTATGAAAACTATTACTTATTTCTTTAGAAAGGAAAAAAAATCACCGTTTATTTTTCCATAATTTTAAAATAATTAAGTGATAATTATCATAACATATCAGTCCGAAAACTCAATCGCTAGATGTAAAAAAATAGGAATCGCCATCAATCTTTTTTTGTTTAGGTGCAATTGGCTACCAATATTACTTTTTGGTCTATAAACCAAAATTAAATTCGAGAGTACAATTACATATAGAGAAACTTATAGCAACTTCATAGAGTCCCGTCTAATAATGGTACCAATTGATTTTGTATTTCAATTAAGTTTGATAAAACTTCTCAAAAAAATTCTAAAGAACTTAATATTGAAAATTTATTCTTAAATTATTCAAATATTTTAGTAGAAATTCAAGAATATTTTCTCACCTCAAGAGTATTTAAGATATTTATTATAACTTTTGAAGAGTCTTCATTGTCGCATTTTAAAAAAAAATTTTATTAGTTATTTTCTTATTAGAACCTTTAATGTTTGACAATTTTCTAAATAATCTAATGTTTTAGAAGAATTTAGAAAATAATACCTCACCTAGGAATTTAAATTGAAATTGCTATTACAATTTTTTAGTAATTCCATCATTTTAAGATTCAAAAATTTTATTTTTTTCGTTTTAAGAAAAATTGACATTTCAAATTTCACTTAAATATTCTCAAAAATCCATTCTAAGAAAAAATTGTTATTTCAACGTTTTCTTTACCATTTTTCAAAATTCAATTTGTTAATTCAAAATTTATATTTTCAAAACAAAAAATTTGTTTATTTTATTTCATTCTTATTTTCAATAGATAAAAAGCTGATACTTCAACTTTTTCCTAAATATTTCCAAAATTTTATTCTAAGAAAAAATTGATATTTCAATTTTTTTCTTAAGGGTTTTTTTAATTTATTTTTTAACTCCCTAATATCTATGTGAAATTAAAAAAATAATTTCAAAATTTCTCAAAAATAACTTTTCAAAAAATGAAGATGGTATTCTTATGTAAAAACAATTATTTAGATTCCCTCTAATATCTAAGCAGGATCTCCAAAATTATTTTTTATTTAGAAATACTATCTTATATTTTATTTTTTAAATAACAATAATTATTTCAATGCAAAAATTTTATATATAATAAACTATATATATATATAAAATGACACTAACAATATATATATATATGTTGAAAGAAAAATGCATGCTTTAGGGATTATTGTTAGTGTCATTTTTTATATACATATAGTTTTTTATATATAAGATTTTTGCATTGAAATAATTATTGTTATTTGCAAAAAAAAAAGATAGTATTTCTAAGTAAAAAATAATTTTAGAGATCTTACCTAGATATTAAAAGGAATCTAAATAATTATTTTTACAAAGGAATTATATATATAAGAGGGATAAACAAATGGACATGTGATAAGATAAGTAAAGGAAAGAACTTGCACTCAATGGATCTTAGCAATCCTAAAATTAACACATTGTCCAAGAACTAAAGTTGCAAGGCCCAAAAGATTTCTAGACCAAATCAGTTCAAGCCAGACAGGGCAAGTTTGACTTGATTTACTCTTTTTTTTTCTTTTTTTCTTTCATTTTTTCCTTTTTTTTAATCTTTCTTTCTTTTTTCTCTATTTTTTTTCTTCGCTTGCTCTCTTTCTAATCGAGAGCTGGTTTTGCATAAATCTCACATAATTTTCCTAGATCTGAACTCTAAGTTTGTGACTTCTTACCCTTTTTTCGTTATTTTTCACCATCTGATTCCCATAAAATTTTAGTATGTCCTTATTCTCTCCTAAATCTACTTTTTCATCGTATGGATCTTCAAAAGTTTTTTTGCCACCATTGTCCTCTTTATGTCACTATTGTTTTCACCACCATTTATAACCCAAAAACCTTTCCCTCATTCCTTCTTAAAAAATCCAAGCCAAGCCCTTTTAAAAAATCTCCAAAGCCCATTAAATCTCAAAAAAATTAAACCCATTTTATTTTGAATGTTTTGTATTTTTTTTAATTTTTTCTTCCATGTGTTTATTATGGTTATGATTGAGATTCTTTCTCTTAAGGAGGATTGTGATTTTGTGTTTTTTGGATTTTTTTTAGTAGAAGGAAAGGTTTTGGTTCTTAGAAGGGCCAGGATTTTATGGTTGGTCGTAGAGACAAGGGTGGTTAAGGTCGATTTTTGCTATTCAAGATGTTTGTAGAGAGTCTTGAAACTGAAGACTTTGGGTGGATAAAGGTGGGGTGATAGTGGTTGCCAATAGGGTTGGTTGAACAATAGCTAAGAATTTTTTGAATTGGTGATTTTAGTTATGGATGTTATGAGGGTCATGAAGAGAGTGATTTTTTTTCTCCTCTCTTTCTATCAAAATTAACCTAGATTTATAGACTGATATAAGATACAACTCCCAAAAACTTTAGGATTGAGGGAGGTTTTTTTCAAAGCCACCAAGAGTTTTTCTACAAAGTTCGTTCTATGGCAGGGTGGCTAGTAGGGATTTTTGGTGTATTCAATGCACTAACTTTAGGGAAAGGGAAGAAAAACTTTCTGGCAGCTTGATTTCAGCTGCTAGAGTTGAAAAAATTTTAACTTTTTTGTTTTTATATTTCTCACAATATCGTCCATTATAAACTAGTAAGGGATTCTGATTTTCACACATTACATGCTATAAACAAAAATGGTTTAATCTGAGTGAAAGTGTTTTGCTAGTTATTGCAGAGGTATTCACCTCACGAAAGCATAAGTGCTTCACTCTATTCTAAAATGATAAGAGCCCAAGTATAGAACCCATATATGCAATGCACATGTGATTATGTGTGTAAAAGAACAAACCTTTGACACATTTTACCAAAAAAACCCCTTTTTCTAAATTCTCCACAATTTATTGGAAAAGAATGCCACAATTAACATAAGTAAGGCATGACATAAGTAAATCTGAATGCAAACAATATTATTTATTTTTTGCAAAATTTTCCTTGTTTTTCATTTTTCTTGAATTTTTTAAAATGAAATAAGGGAATTAATATTCAATATCAATTAAAACCATTAAATCAAGCCTAAAGATAACACATGATCAATTTTTGCCTGACTCTCTAAAAAAATGACATCCCCAATGAAGTCACCAAACTATCAAAATAATTTTGGGGATCATTATATGAAAATTTTAAGAATTTCAAAACAAGGGGAGTCACCAATCTTTTTGTTAGGTATGATTGGCTACTTAAAAATTTTATCTTTTTAATAAAATTTTAAAGTTAATTAAAACCTATTAAAAAGATAATTTTTTATCTACAAAATAGAGTGGGGTTTGGGAGCTCAATTATGTGTGGAGAAAGATTAATACTCTACAGCATTCATTTTAAAAATGGTACCAATTGATCATAAGTTATTATTAGTATTAATAAAAATGGTCTTAATTTTAACATTTCAAATAATCCATTTAATTTTTTATTTTTTACAAAATAAAATTTAAACCTTTTGTTTAGGAATAAGATGAAAATCTTTAATTTCAAAACATTTTCTAAATTCTTCGATATCTAAGTGAAATTTTGAAGAATATTTCTCCACTTTAGATACTCATATCAATCTTTAAAATCTAGCATAATATTCCTTTATAAGAAATAATTATTGAGAAGCCCTTCAATATCTAGGTGAGGTCTCAAGAATTATTTTTACTTAGAATTATTAGTTTTTTATTTCTTAAAAACACTTTTTGAAATCACATTTATTGCCTTATTTTTTATAAGGATAAAATGCAAGCAATGTAACATGATAGAAATACACGATGTGAATATAAATTTAAAGATGTAAATAACCAATTTAATTCTATCTTATGAATATTTAATTTTATCTCTTTCTATTGTTTTATCATTTATTTCAAAAACATTTGGTAAGAAAGGAAATTTTATTCATCATCATTTGTTACTATTATTGTTCTTTATGTTGAAAAATTTTCTTTAATTCCCCAATATGTAAATGAAATAAAAAAAATTAATCATCTATTTAAGAAATTTTTATTATAAAAATGAAAATGATGTCATTAAGTAAAATATGATTTGAATTACTTCTAATATCTATGTAGGGTCTCCAAAATTATTTTTTAAAACTTTATTCTATTTTTCCTAGAAGAATTTTTTTTAATTATTACCTTACCATTTCACATTTATTGTTAATGTATGAAATGCCTATGTGACAATATGAACCAAAATTAAATAATACATATAATTATATTTTTCTCTAAGTATATTTTATTCATGATGGCAATGGCATTTTTTCTATTAAACAATATTTATTTTTAATTTTGCAATAAACATTGATTTTTCACTTGGGAAATTTACAAGATAACTTTTCCAAAAAATGTAGATGATATTTCTTTGTAAAAAAAATAATTGTTTAGATTCCCTCCAATATCCCAAAGTCAAAAACCATTTAAGTCGTGATTGGATTTGACCATACCAACCTATTACGTGGGTCATTCAATACCCAAATTTAAGACTTTTCTTTCAAGATTAAAAATTAACCTAAAAAAAAAAAAACTATAGCCTCATGCCTTACACGCACCATTTAGGCTAAGCTACCATGCACCTCTGCACTTACACCCATGAGTGTTTGTTGGTGCCTAACTCTTCTCTAGCCTTATTGAGCCACCCTACTCGGTAAGTTCTCCTCTACCAGCCACCTTACTCAGACAACACCATTTTTTCTAGTCCATCACCTAAATTCTAAACTTTTACATGATCCCAAAATCTTTTTTAAACTAAACCAAAAGCCAACATAATGAGTAGCTAATTTTTGAACAAAAACACTACCAAAGAACCCCATCTTTGTAACCCTATCAAAACCCATTGCAAACCCTAATGTCAAGCAACCAACAAATCTTAAGAATTCCTACCACCATCATTAAATTGTCTTCCCTTAGACTCCAAAACACATCTCCATCAACTACCTAGCACTCATTCACCATAACATCCAAAAAAGCTACCATCTTAACCGAAACGCTCCCCTACAAAACCATTACGAAAAAAAAAAAAAAAAAACTTTGCTTACCTATAAACCATCTTGCCAAACAACTGAAACCAATAAAAAATCACACACAAAAAAAAAACATATCCCTAGGTAGGAAACCACAATGCTAGAAAACAACACAAAAAATACAAAAAAATAGAAGTTTTTAGTTTAAAAAGGTTTTGGGCTCGGATATTTAAGTGAGAGATAACCCAAAGCTACGTGGGGAACATACCAAAAAGAAAGGGCATTTGACATGATGGAACATGGGCTTTTTGGGTTTTGAAACCATCAGTTTTTAGCTTATATCTAGAGCTATAGAGGTTTATTTTGAGGAAATTAGTTGGAAAACTAGAAAGAGGAAGAAAAAAAGAATTTTTATGGGTATTTTGGGCTCCGACCAATGCTAACGATCGATGATCAAAGGTGGAAAGACAGCGGTCAGTGCGATGACCACCAGTTGTTTTCTTGGTTAGCTGGTCGACCTTTGTGTTTTTTTAAAAAAGAACTTTTTTTAGATAATTTTTCAAATGAAATAAAAAAAACAACCTTGGCTTTTATAGTTTCAAAAAAAAAAAAAAAAGCAAAACGATATCATTTTGGAGGCTGGGATCCGCATGTTGACTCGACCCAAATATGAAATCTGCACACTTGACCTATAGCCCGACTTTACTGACCAATTATTGATCGGTCTAACTGAATTGGCTAAACCATTCTTAAATCATTTCAGACCATCAGAAAATCACCCAAACTGAATTGAACTGCCTAAAATCATTGAACAAGCTATTGATCGACCAATTCAAGTATTTTTAGTAGTTTTTGTTTCTTTTTAGTTTATATTTTTTATTTATATATGTTTAAATTTTCAATTTCCAAAATAAATATTTATTACCGTTTTTCTTTAAATGAAAATAAATTTTAAATTCTATCATTTTTTTAAAAAATATAAATAAATACTAAAATAAAAATGATAAAAAAAGAGGGAAAGGAAATTTTTTTCAATGATGAAAGTCTAAGGTAATCTAAGTAGTGATACCTAAAAAATCTCTAAAGAAGAATTTTTTTTAAATACTAATAACATATTGGAGTATTTATAAAAAAATTTTAATACAATAAAAAATTTTCTTTTCTTCTAAATGAAATAGTAATAAAAATTTTAAAAATTAATAAACAATTTTTTCTAAAAAATGGGGTAAATAAAATATGTGTACCAATATTTCATTATTTGGATTGCAGGCATATCACCAGATTTTTGAAAAATAAGCACAAACCACCAAGGATAGGATTTTAAGGTACTTTAAGTAATGATGCCTAAGAAATCCCTAAGTGCAAAAAATTCTTTCAATATTACTAATGTACTATAATGTTTTAAGAGTTCTTTCAATAATAAGGTTCTAATTTATTTTTCTCAAATAAAATGGAATAGTAAAAAAAAAAAGAAAAACCAAAATTATGACAAATAAAGGAAGCCAAGGAAATTATTTTTGAATACCCAAATTTAAGACTTTTCTTTCAAGATTAAAGGATCATACATAATTAATTGGTACCATTTTTAAATGGGTTTTGTGAAAGTACTAATATTTTCTTACGCGTAACCAAACTTTCAAACCCAAACTGTTTTAAATACCTTAAAATTATCTTTTTAATAAATTTTAATTAATTTTAAAATTTTTTTAAAAAGATAAGTTTTAATATGTGACCAATCGCATCTAGCTAAAAATGATTGCTAGCAACTTGTTGTGTTTTTAAATTCATCTAGCAGTTTCAATACCAATATGACAAAACCCAAAACTCACAATCAACTAAGCCTACGGAGCAAGATTACTGGGCTCTAAAAAGATGGGCTTAGGTGGATTAGCCGTGACTGGGTCGGGTCACACTTTGGGCCTTTATTCTTATTTTATTTTAACAAAACTTCTCGTTTAGCCAATACCCCAAACTCCCTTTCTTCTATTTTCGTTTCCCAACCGAGGCCCCTTTTCTCACTCTTATTTAACAAAAAAAAAAACACAAATCCCCTCTTTAACTTTTCAAGCTTTTTTTCTCTTTCCCTTCTTTCTCCTTCTTTTTTTTCCCTCTTTCTTTTTTTTCTCTCTTTTTTTTCTTTTTTTTTTCTTATTTCCCACACTGACAACTTGTTTTTATCTTATTTGATGGTAATTTTGGGTAAAGTGGGGTGAAGCTGTATGATGGTCGAATGAGTCTCATTTTTTATTTTCAATTTTTATGTGTTTTTGCTTCAATTTGTTCTTGTTTCTTGTAAATGTCGAGAAAGACTCCCTTGTGTTATGAATTTTGGGGTTTTAATAGAACCCAAGGTCATAGTCTGCCTCATGTATATTTCTGTTGAGAATTTAATTTTGGTCTAGAAAGATTGGATCTTTGGACTGTTATTGCAGCAATGGTCACTACAATGTTGATTCATGGGTGTAAATGGATTTATGCTATCATGCCAAAGGTGAAAATGGAAGGTGAAATTGTTGAGCTAAAAATGGGGTCGATAAATTGGAAGGAAGGAACAAAAGTGAGGAAAGACTGAAAATTGGCAACTGACCTTTAAATCTTTTTTTTTTATTATTCATTTTTTTATTTTTATTGATTTTTTAGTATTATTTTTAAATTAATCAAAATTCAAATTGAATTGGACTTTAAGAATGTAATGAGGCTTTTAATTGAACTTTAGGCTTAAAAAATGACTCGAACTTATATTGGTCCTTCAAATTCGAATACCTCAAAGTGAATTGGATTGAGCTTTAATATGTGCAAAACGAACCTGAATATTTAATTGAAATCAAAATAAGTCAAGTCAAATTAAAACATTTGAATAACTCAAAATTAATACAAAAAAAAAAACGTTTCATTAAAGAAGTTTTTGTTATTACTTTCTCAACTTTTCCATAAAATTTTTAACTTGATTAGTAACCGTTAAAGTAACTATCGCTGTCCTAAAGTGCTTATGTTTACTTTAACAAGTTTTTTTATTTACTTTCTCAAGTTTTCTATCTGCTTTTTAAACTTTATCGATATATCTAAATATAACTTTTACTTTTGGATCTACAATTGATTATTAATTTGCTAAAGACTTTTGTATACTCAATTTTTTCTTTTCATCTTCCTTAATTATGTCAAAACAATATACACAACAATATAAAAAACAAAAAACACCAAGTGAAATCGGGGCCCCAACCTAATAAAAATAAAATAAAAAACTTTAGAGTTCAAATACTTAGAGCCTCTTAGATCTCATTGAAACATCAGTGCAGCGTGATTTCATGCTTTTTTTTTTTTTTTTTTTTGCAATCTCATCATTTCACGCTATTTGGATAACATGCAATACAGTTTCTAACTGCATTGGAGTATTAATTTTTAATCAGAGGAAAAAGATGCAATGAGCAATTGCACCGTACCTTTTTAACTTTTTGCCATTTTTTCTCATGTTTTTCTTTGTTTTTCATGTTATTAGTTTTTTAATTATTTAAATGATAAATAAATTTATATTATTGACTTTTTAATTTGTTAATTTATTTTTATTTTTATTTAAATATTTTAAAATTATTTATGTTTATTAACTCTCTCATTATTTATTATTTATATAAAAATAATTTAATATTTTTTAATTATTTATTAATTTTGTGAATATTAAATAATTAAAATTTTTATTACATATAAAATTTAATTTATGTCTTTAATGATTATATTTTATCATTTCATTATAATTAATCTTATCATCTCCAATATATTTATATATAAACATATATTTTATTATTAATTTTAATCTCATAATTCTAATATTTAATTTTATTATAATAATATTAATATAATTTTTATTATTATTTTTAATCCGACCACAAAATCAGTTCTTTGAATACTGATACCTGACGTGACGTTCTGCCAGTCTTGAATTCAGCTATCTCACCCACATTCCAGGGCTATGTTTTACTGAGTAGTGAATAGCCTCAGAATCTGTGAAGCACATAGGCCTGCCTCATCCACTAATTTATTATATTCGCAGCCCTTTTGCTCTTTCCTGGGCTTATTTTATTTTACAGACCCCACTGACTCAGCCCTGTCTTATTTTTAGATTGGGCTCTAATAAACAGTGCATAAATGCCACCCGTGCTAAACAAAACATGGATTTTCCTGCCCGTTCCAACCATGAGCAGGTAGATCTCATGAATTTATCTAATAAAATTTTTGACATATTGTGCAACACAAAGTGTTGAGGAAATACTACATTCAATAGCTAACAAGTGTTAATATTGCTCCAAAGAATAGAATTTTCCATCAAATGGAAAATAATTGTTCCCCATTTTGTGTTGCAGGCTCAAAGAAGCTGAACGACAAGGAGTGAAATTTATATCGAGTTTGGAGGGGAGGAAAGCCTTGATTTGGATGATAATGATGAGAAGTCTCTTCTGAATCACCAGCTTGCTTCTCAAACATGTTGGCAGAAGCTAAGCAATCCAAATTCTCTTCATTTGAAACTAGAAGTTATAAATGCTTCAACAACTTGATTTCTTCAAAAGCTCTTCGAAATTTCATGTCGACAGAAGTTTACTTTTCAATCTTATGCTCTTTAATTGTTCAAGAATGAGTATGTTGGCATGTTCATATGCTTTAAGAAATCTCAACTTGGATTTTATTTTTCATAAACCTTTGTTTGCTCAAGCTTACTTTAAAGTTGAAATACAATAAACAATCCTATACAAGTAATTTATTTCATTAAAATATTTCATTTAAATTTTTATACTTAATTTTGTTAATTAACATCGTTGTTGGCATCGATTTTGTAAACTCTGGGACATATTGATCGAAATAGACAACAATATTATAATCTAATTGTAGTTTCTCTCTCTTAATTAAGAACACTAATTAAGATATTATAATCTATAAAATCTATTAAAGTTATCTAGGATTCTCAATTTCAATGACATTTAATATGAGATATAAAAAATGATTAGAGGGTTGTTTAAGACATAAAATAAATAAGATGGGGTGATTTGAAGAAAGTTTTGATTTTTTTTCTTTGTTTTTGGCACATGGCAATCATTGTTTTATTTTTTTTATTTTAGTATTTTTATTTTCTTTTTAGTTTTATTTATTTTAGTATTTTTATTTTTTAATTTTCTTATTAATTTTTTTATTTACATACATATTTAAATTTTTAGATTAGGAATATGTTTTGATCATTTGTTAAATATTAAAAAAAAACTAAAAATATATGTTAGACAAATAAATTTATAATTTTATTTATTTATTTATTTGCATCATATAAATTTTTAAAAATTTGGAAATAACATTTCATTTTTTCATAAATGAAATTAAAATAATATTACAAGTGGTAATTGAAATTCGTAGGTAAGGAATTTTCTTAGAATCTTAGAAAAATTGTTGGAAAGATTTTGGAAGTATTCCAATGAAAAATATTTTATGTACTTCTTAATAAAACGTTTAGTAAAAAATAAAGATTGGTAAAATATAAAAATAAAAAAATAAACTTTTGCCTATAAAATTTTAAATTAATACAACAATTTTTCAAGGAATATAATAAGTTTTTTTAAAACTCTTGAAATTAGAGAATTTTCAAAATTTATAAAATTTTAAATATTTTTAATAATGAAATTTAATTAAGAAAAAAAATCATTTAGATATATTATTTCAGAATAATATAAAATTAATTTATCTCATTTTTAGATGAATATTATAAAAATATTAATATTGTACATGTAAATTAATCAATAGCATATAATAAAAATTTTCTGCACTAAAGTTGTTCCAAAGCGGGGACAACTCTCGATTATGAGCTACCAAATTACATTTTATTAAATAGTTATTAGTTGATAAAAAAAATATAAAAAAATTATTAGATTTGTAAGTAATTGTGTGTTGGGTTTTAATTGGATTAGTACATGATGAGTTGGCCTCTAATTGAATTTGGAGAAAGGAATAGGAGAGTTTATCCGATCTTTGATTGTAATTAGATGGGTTTTATTATAAATTTTAAGTTTTTATTATTTATTATTTATAATAAAATAAAATATAATAATTATAAATATAAAAGATATAAAAATAAAAATAAAAATAAAAAGTTACTTTCCTTTTTTTCCTTTCTATTGTTTTAAATATTTTTACAAAAAAGTTTATAGTCTATAAAAAAAATTAAAAAAAATCATACATTTTAATCAAATTAATAAAAAATACAATACCCATACTATAATATAAAAAAATAATAAAAATTAATCATAATATAAAAATATTATATTTTTTCAATTTTTAATTTTTATAATATTTTTTTATATTAAAATAATTAATCTATCTAGCATAGCGGGGACTGATTCTAGTAACCATTAATTGTGACGATTGTCAATTGATAAGTGGAGATGACGAATTAATAGAAACACTCATTAAGATGATTCTTAAGAAAATAAAATTTTAATTAACATATATATTTTTTAATTTAATGGAAAAAATAGATTAAATGTAAAAGATTTTCTTAATTAAAGTTATAACGAGTATTAATTAATTCATAATTCTAGGCCAAAAAATTTTATAATTAAATAAGGGTTTAGTTAACGGGTGTCACACAATTTAAAGTCAATACATTATTTATAGTAATAATTTTGTATTAAATGTAATAAATTATATTCATGATTTTCAATACATTAGATGAAAATACTATTTTATATAATAATCATAAAGAGTGATCTTATAACACTCAGTCCGTAAAATTCATTAAATAATTTTTTTTAATTTAAAAAAAAAAAGATAGAATAAATTAATGATATAAATGATATATTAATACTTACATGTTACTTAGATTCGATTTGAATAAAATTTGAATTCAGTTCGTCATTATTGAGTCGAGCTCTAATTCAAATATCTTGATTTATCGATCAAATCAAATTTGAGTATTCTTATATTCAACTCGAATTATTTTCGAGTCTAATCAATTTTTATATTTTAACATATTTTTATTATTTTAATTAATAAAATATCTCAAATTCAAGTTAAAATATAAATAATTAAATTTTTATTGAATATGAAAATTAAATTTATTTTTATATATTAATCAAGTTTAATCGAACGAATTTGAATAATTTAATTTTTATCTAAAATCGAATTCAAACTAATAAAAATTTAATTAAGTTTAAATTAAATTTTAGATATTAAATTTTAAATCGAATTTAAATTCGAATTTAAATTTAATATTATATCAATTATTACAATATAATTTTTAATAAAGCTTAGCTGCCTGGAGGAAAACATGGATCCATACGCACAGGGAAATATGGCCAGATACGAATAAGCAATGAAAGACTTTAATAAAGACATGAGAAAGTACTTGTTTTTCCGTCTGTCGTTCATGGGCTTTACATATATTAACATTACTTCTTTCCGTCATTATTTGTAAAGCACAAAAATCATTCATAAGCGTTTATTTTTTTAAGTTGCAAGGCTTGGATATTGTCGGAGAGAATAGTGAATAGGAGAGGAAGCACCTTTTATTTTCATGCATAGATATTATAGTGACTAACAGCTAGCCAAATGAAGTCTATGGCACATCTTCATCTCTTCAAATTGATTGTGATTGATTCTACGTGAGCAGATAAAGTCTAAAATCACCGCCATTCTTTGTTAATGTGACAAAGACATGTCACCTACAGATTCTTGGGAAACGAATTTACCCATTATCTTTTATATATATATATATATATTTGGTTTGTTTATATATATATATATATAGGCTGCATAATTTAAAAATAAAAAAAATATGAATATTAAAATTTAAATTAATAATAATTTAATTTTTTTATAATTTTAATTACTCGGTATAAATAATTAACTTGTAGTTAGAACAGTATTAAAAACCAAAACTAAAATCAAAACCAAACTAGTTTTGACAGAAAAATGAAAACGTGGGATCTCTGAAAAGTTTCATTATTGATAACAATGTCATTGAGGACCAGCATTGGGTTTCCAAATCAGGATCTATGGGCTTTCAAGGCACACTCACATTAACAGATTTTACATATACATGCTTCAGAGGAAGGCTAATGATTTCCTACCCATTTTTTACTGCTGGCTCACAAATACAAGACGATTTTTATCATAATTCAGAGCCCTGAGAAACCAAAATGACAAATTCTGAATTGCAATTTAAAGTACAGCTCTTTTTGAAAGTTTCTCTTTCAGATTCTCATATAGCCGTGGAGAAACTGGCACAGGCACATGTACATGTCTATTTTCCGTGGGATAGCAGAGCATACTTACTTCACGAAGATAAATAGTAACACGATTGGACAGTTAAGACAGCTTCCAGCAACCATTTTTTTGGGACCCAAGAACCATATCGGTATTCTATGATAGGCAAATGGCATTACACTGTTTTTATAGGACCCGCTTAGGATCCGCCCAAATTTCAGAATCTGTGCTCCTATATTCTCATAGATCATAAATTTTGACTAATTTGCAGGGATGGGCCTTTGTCTAGAGCCTACAACTAGTTGTTTTTCAATGAATTTTCCCTTGTAGGAAACCACAATATTAGGCAAATCAGAACACATAAGTCAAACATTTCAACTACTGGTCTTTCCACCTTAAAACTTTCATATTTTTTTTGGTCATTGTTTTTTCTAATTAGCTGCTATATCCTGAGTCACATTCTGAGTCAAAAAAACTAACGCAATTCAAATTCTTGAAAAACATTCCCAAAAATTTAATATGGATAGCAGCCTAACAGGAGTTTGGTGGACCGCTGGTGGTATATTGCATAAAGTGGAGATGGGATCCAACTCTAGCCAAAATGCTTGTGCAAACCGGCATTTATTTGCCACAAAGAGCATTAATAAAAAATTTTGTACACCAAAGTTTTTTGGGGTTCGGGAAAAGGCCGTCTTGGTGATGTCATAAAAAATGTCACCCTTTTCCTGTGAGAAAAGTAGTTGGCAGTGTATGCATTATTCGAGTTGTTCATTTTGAAGCTTCTGTAAAATGATTTCTAGTGCTAGTAGCAATTTTTGTAGTTGAGAAAGTGCGAGGATTTTCCTATTTAAATTTTTTTGCAAAGTTTTTTTTTTTTAATGAGAGATTTGTTATATTTAAAACTGTTAGGATTCAAATTTAATTATAATTTTTTTTAACATAACGAAGTGAAATATTGAACCTTAATTTGACCTAAAATTAACAATTAGAAGTGCAATTTTTTTTTCTGACCGATGGCCAAAGCTCTCGTAAATAAACAAGTAAAAAGGACAAGAACTTAGTAGTCATTTTAGTTGAACTTGATCAACATTCAAGAAGGATGACAATGACTTGATAAATACACCATTCGACCACCTGAAAAAAAGACTTTTTTAAAGATAAAAAACAAGTGGTAGACAAACAAATAAGAATTAAGTGACTTCCTGTAAATAGCAACAAAAAATTATATTTTTCAACAACAAGAAGGAATCTGAAGCAAACTTGTAGTAAAAATTTTGTCTATAAATTAAATTTCTCTTGTTAGAAAGAGGCATCAATCTTCTCAACTCTCTCATTTCTCTATGGTATCTCCCTCCCTTCTTTTGTATTTATCCGGTTTCTTTTCTTTTTTTTTTTTTTTTTGTAATTGGTATTGGAGTAAGAATCAAAACAAAAAACTTTGCTAAATCGATTTAATCACAACTTGAAGAATTGTTTAAGATTAAAATAGGCTTTCCCCCTTTTAACTCTACTAGTGAGGCAGTAGCCACCGAGGGTACAGGGCAAAACCGCGTTAATAGTGAAAACATATTTTTTTTCTTGGCTTTAAGCACCATGTGACTAACCTCATCTTCTTCCCACTTTTCCATGGAAGTCTTCATTCCCCTTTCATATAAATATACAACTATATAGGACTGTTCTTTTACGTACTTCCAATTCCATCCCTCTCTCTCTTTACCCACCCCTTCTCTTTACTTCTTTTTTCTTACATGAACTTTAGATCCAATCCATACTTAAAATCATTGGATCTCCAATATTAGATCTTCAGGGCAATATCCTAGAGTGTCATCGATGGCTGCAGTAACGTACTTCAGTTTCCGTAAGGTACTTTTGCTTTATCTTGCTTTGTTTTTGTTGATTTTTATGCTCCTTTGTGCCTCCATTGAGAGCCATGAGCTTCAAACCAATCGGTTTGGTGCTAGAAGAAGATTGCTAAAGCTTGAAGAAGACGATGAACAATTGTTGCTGAAGAAAAAAAGCTCTGGTTTGTCCACCAAGAACAACCAAACCAAGCTATTCAAATCATCAAACCTATCCCCCAAAAACCAAACTAAACTTATCAAATCAAATTTGTCCACCAAGAACCAAACCAAGCTTTCCAAACCTACCAATTCCACAAAAGCAACAACAGTCTCTAATACCCTTTCCAAGTCTCCATTCAAGCAGCTCAATTCCAGCTCTCAACTGAAGAAACTCAATTCCACTTCTCTCCTGAAGAAGAATCTCAATTCCGCTTCTCAACTGAAGAAACTCAATTCCACTTCTATCCTGAAGAAGAATCTCAATTCCACTTCCCTGTTAAAGAAGCTCAACTCAACATCAAAAGCCACGAACTCCTCCAAGACCACTTCACTTACCTCCAAGAAAACCTCGGATCTACTCAAACTAAGCCCATCCAAGAACAAAACAACCACCAAAATCACTTCTACAAAAACAGCGGAAGACAAAAAACAGACTGACCCTGAATCTTCAAAACCCCAAAAGAACTCAAGCAAAGAAAAAATCCCCACAACCCAGAAACCAAAACAACAGAAAAAACAACCCAGTTGGATTGATCAAGAAGATGGTTCTGATTTAGTAGCTGAGTTCCGAGATCTCCCAACCAAGTTCCAGCAAACCCTTATCCCAGACCTTGAAAAATTTTCAACAACCTCAAAAGCTTACATTGCCAAATACAATAACCAAATCATGAAACAATTCAAACCATATGTCGGCAACAAACATGCCCCTACCATTGCTACTATAATCTCTTGTGCTTTCCTTTTAATACCATTGCTCATAGTTTCCCTCATTTTTAACCGCATCAAAGCCTACTTTTCACTCCAAAAAATCCTCATTTTCATCCAAGTTTACCTCTCCATTTACTTCTCCATCCTCTGCCTCACTTCCCTCGTTACCGGGCTCGAGCCACTGAAGTTTTTCTACGCTACTTCGCCCTCAGCATACGTCTGTTTACAGGTGCTTCAGACACTTGGATACGTGCTATACTTGCTGCTGCTTCTGATGCATCTGATTTTTGTTTTCTCAACCGAGTCCGGGCTGGGTTCCAAGATGTTGGGCTTGGGCCAAACCTTAGTGGGCTTTGCCGTTGGGCTACATTATTACGTGGCAGTGTTTCATAGGGTGGTTTTGCATCAACCGCCCAAGACTAATTGGAAGGTCCATGTGATCTATGCCACGTGTTTCCTGGTGGTTTGTCTGTGTGCTAGAGCCGATAGGAGAAAAAAAGCTTATTTGCAAGACGGTGGTGAAGAGGGAAAGAAAAATTAATTAATTAATCTATATTTTTTTGTGTTCAACATTAAAAATTTAGTTGGTCCTAAATTTATAGTGGTCATAATCTCAGCCACTTAAAATTTGTAGCAATAAAGAACACAATTGTTGTCATAAATGAGATTGTCTAAGAAATTCCCAACGGTCTCTTTCTTTTGTTAATTACTATATTTTTTCCCTTTCCCTTGCCCTTTTTATTTTTATTATTATTTCTGGTTTATTATTTAGATAGAGAAATGTAATTTGTCGACTGTAATGTATAGTGGGCAGTGTAACACAATTGAACAACAAAAATGGTGTTAATTACTTTTGAAAATAGAGAAGAATTTTGGAATTGTATTTCCAAATCCAAGTTTATATAAATTTTTTATTGTTAGTTGTAGCAGTAGCTATATAAATGGTAAGAGGCTATGTTAAATTATTTTAATTTTGAAATTTGACAAGAAAAAGTACAAAAATGTCAGTTTATCTGAGTAATAGTACAAATTTTAGTTATAAATTTTTTTAATATAAAAGAAATTTTAATTTAAAAATCAGAGATAAATTATAATTTATAAATTTATAAATATTATTTTTTAAAAATAATTATAGAAATCTATTAAATTAAAATTTAGATTTTAACTAAACATAAATTTATAAATATTAATTTTTTTCATTTTTCATGTTAAATAATAAAAAAAAAACCCTCGATTTTATTTATAAGTTGTGGAATTTTTATGGCACCAATGTCAAAATCTAGAGATTATAGTCGGAAGCTCCTCCGGTTTCTTCAGTCACTGAAACTAAGGCATCTATTTTCCTAGGATAGACTAGAGTGGACGTCTCACGAGCGTAATATGGAGCGCGCGTTACGGGTTAAAATCTTGGTGACCGACGGTTTTGTTGGAATTGTCGGTGACTGGCTGGATTTTGTACAACCGATAGTAAAGTGCTTACGTGTCTTGTCTTGACCGTAGTTTTGTTCTCTGTATACAAGTACTTTACGAATGGAGCGGGTTGTACAGTAAACTAAAACCCCTGGACCCCTTTGATTTCATTTCATCATAGATTAGACAATTAGATGATGAAATCTTATCCATTATCTAACAAAACTCTTAAATAAAAGGAGGGTCCCACTAAATGTCATTATCCGGAAGATTAAGATGATTGATCAAGATCTTGACCATTTAATTTTGAATAATGACTTTTTAATTTTAACCCCTTGGGCTATTGGCTCTAGGACTTGTTTGTGCGTGATTTTCAATGGAGAGGGGAAATCCAGGAAAAAATGCAACTGGTTTTTCATATAGTTTGGTGAGATGTGTCGATGCAATCATTCTTTCCAATAATTTTGAATGATAATGATATTTTTCTTTTAATTTAGTTTCACTGTGAGAAATATCTCCTCCGTTTTCTCACGATCAAGGGTGGAGCCAGCGGAGGCAGTGGGAAGTAGGTGCCCATGGATGATGGATGGAAGTCGTAGTAGAAGTGCAGCATCAGTTTTGTCAATTGGAAACAAAGTACAGTTAGTTAATGAAACAATCAAATCTACCTGTCTTTGAAACATTCTCCAGATTTAAACTCCATGGTTGGGTTAGACAGTCTCCCATATATATATATATATATATTTGGAAATTTATTGGGTGTGTCTCATTTCAAAGTGGTGGTTGGATTTTAATTAATTCTATTTTCCACAAGCATGGACTTTTCCAAATATATTTTTAACAAAAAAAGTTAAAAGCGGTTAGGGCTAATTAGGCATTTTGGATATGAACTTTCAACACAATTTTGATTGATGATCCAAATTTTATGACATTTTTATAGGCTTAAATTGATTCAATCATGAATCACATGTATATTAATCTGACAAATGTACCATAATTTTAGCGGTAATATGAAAAAGGAATCCTCTTTCCCCTATAGAACATGCAAAAATAAGGGGCAAAAGCTATATAATATATAGTGGTTAAAAGAAATAAAATTAGTATTTGGGCTGAGCTTGGGTCTCAAAAACTTTGCTCAAGCCTGTTTGAAAATGCTGATCGAGCCTAGTTTGTTGTCTAAGTCTGGTCCGTTAGATCAAAACTAAGAGCCTAGCTTCTAAGGTTATTAGAATTACTAAAATTGTATCCTATGTTATTAGAATTGCATCTAAGGTTATTAAACTTCTATTAAAAATTATCAAAATTTTATCAAAATTATATTAAATGTTATCAAAATCTTATTAAAGGTTTTCAAAATTGTATCAATGGATTCAAAAACTCTATCATAAGTTAGTGAAATAATTTCAAGGTTTATAGAAATCAAAATTATATTAAACATTATAAAAATTGCATTAAAGGTTACTAAGATTGTATTAAAAATTATCAAATTTTTTTCAATGTTACTAAGATTCTATCAATTGTTACCAAAATTCTAAATGCGGTTATAAAATTATATTATAAATTACCAAAATTATACTAAAAGTGATCAAAATTATATATATATAAGTTACCATAATTTTATTAAAGGTTACCAAAAGTGTATAAATGATTATCAAAATTATATAAAAAATTATTAGAATAATATCAAATGTTATTAAAATTGTATCAAAGGTTATCCAAATTGTAACAAAGGTTACCAAATTATATAAAAGGTTATCAAAATCAAAGTAATATCATAGATTATCAAAATCAAAATTATATCAATGGTTATCAAAATTATTTCAAAACTTACCAAATTATATAAAAATTTTCAAAATTATTCAAGATTATCAAAATTTCATTAAAGGTTACCAAAATTGTATAATAAAGACCAAAATTATATCATAGGTTAGTATTAAGCACTTTTCAGTCTAATAAAAAAAAGTTCCATTCCTTTATTAGTAATTAATGTTGCAACATCAATATTTTCAAGCCTGTGAATATTTATTAATTTAGAAAAAAAAATTTCATTTTTGTTAGGCTAAAAAGCGTCAATCTAATCACTCAAGTGGAAGATAAATCAAAATATCAATTAATCACATAAGAGATAATAATTTAACATAGTTTGGTCTAACTAACTTACGTCTACAAATGAGAAACAAGATCCACTAGTTGTAAAAAATTACATCAAAACAAATCATATCAACCACTTAACAATCAATACTCATAAGACCCTTTTAATCTCCTCTAATCCTAAAGAATATTCTTAACCCAAACAAACAGATACCCTTGTACACAATTTCAACATAAATAAACACATACCCATATATACCCAGTCATTATACTTACGTGGATCCTCTCAATCTCTTCTGGTCCATTCCTATATACCATACCTATGTGGATCCTCTCAGTCTCTTCTAGTCCACTCACAAACATACAAACATACAAACATACACACTTAAATACATAAATTCTCAGTACTCCTATGGGGTGTCTATTTCATAAAATCCTACTACTTTCTTATATATTTTTCTCATACCTAACCCTATAGAGACTTTACCTATTTATAAGTATACAAACTTGCTTATTAAAATTTTTTTTTCTTTTAGAATTCTTCTTTTGTAAATCTTTTTATCCATCAAGCAATATCTAACAAATCTCAAATAAATCTGTTATGAGATTTCAATTACTATTCCCAATAACTTTTAGAAAATTAATTTGAGGGATATGCAATTCCACAAAGTACAACATTAATGTTTTTTTTTTTTTCTAACATGATTGCATTAACAAATATTTTATGCCTTTCACTTCTTGGTTTAACGGCACCAAGATAGATTATTAGGCATGTAAGCAAACTTGACTTGGAACCAAAACAAGCCCCTTTTCCATCTTCTAATATATATTCCTCTTAAACAAATAAACAATAGGAGTTCTTGATCAATCAGTTAGTTTATTTGCTTCAATAATAAAAAGTATTGGATTTGGGAACCAGTAATCTTTTGTTAACGATGTGTTTATGATAAAACTTGTGAAGATTTTGCAAATTTTACATCATTGCCTTAGATTTTGCTTAACAAGTATAATGAAATGGAATAAAAATGAAAAGCTTATTAATATAATTATTAAAATTTATAATATTTTTAATTTATAATTTAATAATTAAATTAATAATTTTGTCATCGTCACTTATTTTCATCATTTTTATCAAACAAAGCTTTAAAGTAATCTATCTACTTTTGATTTTATGTACAAAAGGTATATATGTAATGAGATCACATTAATGTTCATGCATGTATAGCAATATGTTGCAGTCTTTTTTTTTTTTAGATATGGACCAAAAACTCGATGAGCTGAGTTGTTTATGTCATAATTCATGGTGTTGGATTCCACCTGTTACCTATCTTTTATTGTTGGAGTCAAAAGCAACAATCCTCTATTCAAATCATACACATTTCTCTTTTTTTAAAAGTGTAGCATTCATAATTTAACTGCATATATATGTCGCAAAACTACATATAACAATCATATTAGTAGAAGGGAAATATAAGGATATGAGAATTAAGAAATCAACCAATAGAAAAAGGATCAAAGGAATGTTAAAAATGAAATGAAATCGTTGAGGATAAAAGTGTTAGCAAAAAGTCCAATTCAATCAAGCTAGCGGAAGTAAAAGCCAAACAATCAATAAATCACATAAGAAATAATAATTTAACATGGTTCAGCCCAATTGACTTACATCTACAGATGAGAAAAAAAAATTATTAGTTATAGAAAATTACAAACATACAATCATATCGACCACATCCATACTAATAGATACTTTCAATTTTTTTTAGTCTTATGGAGTATTCTTAACCCAAACAAATACATAACCATGTGCACCCATTCACCATACCCATGTAGACCATTTTAGTCTCTTCTAATCTATTCACAAACATTTAAACATACACACACTTAAGAAGTAAATCTTTAATAGTCATATGGGATGTTTATCTCATAAAATCCAACAACTCTCTCATATATTTTTCTTATATCTAACCCTATAGAGACTTCACATATTTATAAACATACTAACTTACCTATTAAAAATCTCTTTCCTCTTAGAATTCTTTTTTTGCAAGTCTTGTTATCCATCAAGCTATATCTTACCAATTTTAAATAAATCACTTATGGGATTTGTGTCACTATTCATAATAATCTCCACTTTGACTCAAATTTTATTAAATCATTGATTTTTATGCTAGATATTCTTGGCTCTACCTACAATGAAAATCTCGTAATAATCATCTTCTAGTGCGTATCTTTAAACTTCATGCAAATCAATATTTAAAACATAAACTTGAACTCTTCCCTTAAATTAGCTTCTTTCGACTTGCCTATTTCATGTTTTAACCTCAACTCTAATACTACTTGTTAGAATCACAATAAATCTAATACCACTTATTAAGATTATCATAGTTTTGATATCACTTGTTAGGTAAAAAGCCTCAATCCAATCAAGCCAATAGAAGTAAAAATCAAACGATTAATAAACTACATAAGAGATAATAATTTAACGTGATTCGATCCAATCGACCTATATTTATAGATAAAAAAATATGTAAGAGAGTTATAGAGTTTTATAAGATAGATATTCCATATAACTACTGAAGATATCTTATGGTTGTGTATGTTTAAATATTTGTGAGTAGACTAAAAGAGATTGAAAGGGTCTACATAGGTATAGTGCATGGGTGCATATGGGTATATGTTTATTTGGGTTAAAAATACTCTATAAGGCTAGAAAAGATCAAAAAAGTTTATAGGTATTAATTATGGGTGTTTGATTTGATATTTGTTTATAATTCTCTATAACTAGTAAATATCTTTTTTCATCCGTAGATATAGATCGGTTACGCCTAACCATGTTAGATTGCTATCTCTTATATAATTAATTGATTATTTGATTATGCTTTTGTTGGCTTGGATAATTAATTGATTTGTGATTTTTTACTTAATAAGTGATATCAGAACTATCGTGATCCTAACAAGAAGCACTTTTAAGATCAAAGACACATGTTTTTATAAATGTGTTCCATTCTTTCGATAATTAATTTGTTGGCATTTTAAATTTTAATTTTTTTAAGTTATATTCTTATTTTATCTAACCTAGCATAATTCTGCTACAATTCAAATGATTCTCTACCTTTACAACAATGTTAACAACCTAGTCTAGAATTCCATATTTAAATTCCAAGCATCATATAATTGTATGTTAACAACATCACTTGTAATTTGAGTTATTCCATTTAGTCTGTACTTAACTACTTTCTTTATTCTTATTGTGACTTATGTTGGCTCTTCCTCTATTTTTTTTAACATTCTTTAGTTTCTTTATCTCCAAACTAGATATATACATGCATTCTAAGCTATGCATAAGATAATTGATATTAGAGCTCTCCCCTTTATCTTTTTCTTTATCCAAACTCACTTAGTAATCCAGTTTCTAATTCTTCTATTGATTTTACACTTCTATATAATCTTCAATCAAATTTTCTTAATGTAAGCATAATAAAAAAAAAAACATATGATTCTTGGATTCATCCTTTTATTAATATAAGTAACATCTGCCCTCTATCTCTATTCCCTAGCCTTTCAACATGTCTTTAGTTGGGAGCCTATTCTGAATAACCATCCAGGTGATAAGTGAATGATTAGGAATATGGTATCTAAACCATAGAATCCTATGCCATCCAACATTCTCCCTTTTTGGCCTAAGTTCATTCTATATCACTTTGGCTGAGAAGTTGTCCCTTGAAAATGGCCATACTTCTATGCCATTATCCATCTTAATAAATTGTCGAGCCATCGACCTCAGTTGGAATAGTTTTTTTCATCTCCAACTACTGTTATGTTGGGTTGCCATTAGCTAAATACTTTTTCTTTTCATCATGTATCTTCTAGCTATGCTATCCATATTAATCCTGTTTTAGTAAGGATGGACCAAAGGTTCTTCAATATACAAGCCTGGTTCTATGATAATATGTCTTTGATTCCCAACTTACCTTTTGTGTTGGGATAACAAATTCTCTTTCAGCTTACTCTAGCTTTTTTCATTAATCCTTCTCTCACTTTCTTGAAAAAACTTGAACACTGATTGAATAAATTGTAACCTTCCTACATAAGATAAATGTTTGATAAACTAACTTTTTAATTTAGCTAAAATCTTATCTAACAAAGAGAAACAATCTTTCTGTCAACCTTTTAGTTACTAGTGGCACTCCTAAGTATCTTATAAGTAGCATACTTACGTTGAAGCTAGACACTTGTTATATTAATGTAAACTTCTCTCTATTTATCCCTGAATGGTAAAGTCACTTTTTTCACAAGTTAAGTTGTAACATAAAAATAGCATAAAGAGCTTTCAACACATCTTTTATCCCAATCATAAAGTCCAAGCTCTATTTTATAAAAATAAATAAGTCATCTATGAAGCATAAGTAAGTTAGATTGATCCTTTTTGCATTTAAGGTGAAATACAAACACTTCATGTTTAGCTGTTGCATCATGAAGTCTTGACAGTACATTGATTGCCAAGTTAAACAAATAGAGAGAAAGAAGATCTTCCTGTTTTATCCCTTGCGCTCTTTTAAAATAACCCACTAGTCTTTCATTGAAAGAAATAAAAGAACCATAAATTAGTGATACAACTCTGTATTCATCTTATTAACTATTCTTATAGCCTAATTGCCTTTAATACAACCAATAAGAATTTCCAATATATAGTGTCAAATGCCTTCTACAGACCTACCTTAATCACACACCTTGGAGATAGAGTTGTTTTACTATAGCCTCTTACCATCTCCTATGCCATCAGTACATTTTTTATGATGCTTTTCCCCTTTATAAAAACACTTTGGCTCTAACTAATTATGCCAGGTAGGACTTTTTTTAGTCTATTAGCCAAGATCCTAGTAATGCATTTATAGATTATAAAACAACAGAAGATAGGTCTATAATCTTTAATGTTGCTAGAAGTTTTACTCTTTAGGGACTAAAACAACAATCATAGAGTTACTAGTTTGAAAAAAATTACATTATAGCACTGTAAACATCTTCACCTACAATCAACTAGGCTTTTTTGAAGAAATGGGCTATATAACCATTCGGTCCAAAAGATTTATCATTATTAAGTGAAAACATAATATCTTTAATTTTTTTCTTTTATGACAGGCTTGGTTATTATATTCTACTCTTTTGTTGACAATGTGCTTTGTATTAGTTCAACCAAAAGCTCCTACATTCAACTTATAACATTTTTGTCTTCTGTTTCTATAAGCTTTTAAAAATAAAAGACTGGGTCTTGCACAATTTTAAAGTATGTATCCAGCTTGTTCCCATCTACATCAACTAAGATTGTTATGGTATTCCTTTGATAAAAGATCATAAGTATATTTATGATAAAAATTTTAGTCTAGAACCCTGGTTATCTAAAATCAAAATAATCAATGAAAAACATTGGTTATATACAATTTTAAAAGAAAATTTTAGTAAAAAACCACTAAAATTATGGTCTAAAAGTCCTCATTTTTGTGATTTAAATATCGTAGATCTATACAAGATTATACGAGTAAAACTTATTATTTATACCAAGCAGGATATAGATGAATTTGAAATTCAAATTTATGATCTTTTTTCAAAAGGGTTAATTGAATCAACAATTAGCCCACATTCAAGCCTTGCTTTTTTGGTAAAAAACCATGCAGAACAAAAATGTGGTAAACCTTGTATGGTAATCAACTATAAGAGGTTAAATCAAAATTTAGTTTTTGATGGATATTTTATACCTAGAAAAGATGTTTTGATAAATTTAGTGAAAAATGCTAAATACTTTAGTAATTTTGATTGTAAATCAGGTTTTTGGCAAATCATGCTTTCAGAAACCCCTAAACCTTTAACTACATTTAGTACACCAATAAGTCATTACCAATGGACTGTGATGACTTTTGAACTATGCAATGCCCTTCAAATATTTCAAAGGTAGATGGATACAATTTTTACTAAACATGCAAAATATTGTTGTGTTTATATTAATGATATTTTAGTATTTTCAAACATTCTTGATGAGCACTGAAAACACTTGAATATTATTGCTCAAGAATTTATTACTTATGGTATTATACTCAGTCTAAAAAAGATTAAGTTAGAAAAAATTGAAATTGAATTTTTAGGTTTAAAATTATCTTCATATGGTCTCTTTTTGTAAGATCATATAATTTCAAAAATTAAAGATTTTTCAAAAAAACTGAAAAATAAAAAAATTTACAACAACTTTTAGGTTTTCTTAACTATGGAAGACAATTTTTTAAAAATCTCTCAAAAAGAGAGAAGGTTTTGCAAGAAAAACTCAAGAAAGATGTTGATTTGCAAAAAAAACTCAAGAAAGATGCTGATTTTACCTGGACATCTTTTGATTTTGATATTATTAAACAAATAAAATTAGAATTAACTTAATACCAAAAGTATATTTACCTAAACAAAGTGATTATCTAATTCTTGAAATAGATGCCTCAGATAAACACTAGGGATGAGCAAAAGCTCAAAATAATGAACTAATTTATGGTTATAATTAAGATAAGTTTAAACAAAATGAGCTTAAATATATCATTTTTTAAAAAGAATTATTAGCTATAAAAAATGATATTACTCGTTTTCACATTTATCTTGCTCTTGAACATTTTGAAATCCAAACTGATAACCAATCAGTAAGGGATTTTCTAAAAAAAAAAAAGATAGACACTAATCCAAGAAGAATTAGATGATATAATTCTTTATATCAATATAGTTTTACTATTGAATTCATCAATGGTGATAAAAATCTTCTTGCAAATTTACTCAATAGACCAAATGGACAAAGGCAAAAAACCTTTGAACAACCAAGAAAAATGGAGAACAATTCATAAGAAGCAAACTAAAAAAGTTTCTTCTTCTTTTTCTTTTTTTCCACTATCACCAATTCCTAAACCAAGAATTTTTATTCACACTCTTTGTGGTTATCTTCCTTGTTAGATACCACAAAGACCCTTCTATCAACCTCCTGCACTACAACCAGTAATGCAAAATCCCTATTCTCAGATTGCACAAGATCCAAATCAATGGATACCCATTTCATATTCTGAAATTGTATCTTTAATAGAAAAACTTTTGAAAGATACACAAATGAAGGAAATAGAAATAAAAAATTTCTATAATCTAGGTTTTCTAGTTGACATATACAATATGCTTAACAATACTTGAAAATCCCATTTACCTCAGAATAAAGCTCAATTCTAAAAAAGATTACCAAATTAGCTAAGTTTTTAGCTAAACAAGCTAAAGAAAAATAACTCTTTGATCAATTGGTTTTCGAAAATCTTTTTTCTTCATATCTGCTAAAACAACAAGACATTGATTTCTTTGCCATTGAAGAAAACCAATTTTCTATTCAAGAAATAAACAATTTCTTAAATCTTTGTGAATACTTTAAAGATAAACAATATTCAAAATTAATTCAGTTAAAAAGAATTCTTTTATTTGAAAAAGCTACAATATTTCTCCTAAAAGAAATATTCCATAGAATATACTCTTCAATACTTCTCGAAATAGAAAAACTATTAAAAGAAAAATTTTTTGAATTTTATTTCTCCATCTATCTACAAACAATATAAATAGGTGAACAAATTCCAAAATTAAAATTTTGACTTGATCATGAAACATTCAATATAAAAAGTATCGAATTAGGTATAATAGGTGAAATTGTTGTTCAAAACTTCTCTTTTCATCATCTCACCTATTTTCTTGCTTTCATCAAGTCTAAATTTTCTAAGTTTGTTAAAGAGAAAAATTCTTTTAGCCATATCAGATGTGGGAAGTTTCCAAATTAATGTCAGAACCAGAATTAGAACCATCAATGGATGCTCTTGAAAATTTTGAACAGTTAACTCAAGCTATTCAGAAGTTTGCAAATTTATCAAAATATCAATTTCACATAGGAATATTTATGATGAATATTGCAAAACATTTTTTATCACTGGCAAAAACCCAGAGTTGATCTCGGACTTAGCAACCACTGATGGCCAAAGAATCTTTATCAAAAAATTTTATACTGCTATCAACCATGAAATAATAGTAAATTCTCAAGTAGTGGAACTACTACAAAAATTATAAAAAAATAGAAGATATTGATCCTCCTCAACATTTTTTATTTCAATATCAAGAAGGTTGGCAAATGTTAAATAAATTCATAATAGAATCCTTACAATCTTTCAACCCTGAAGATGAAAAGCTAATTAATATGGATAACATTTAAGAAGGATAAGCTAATCCAAGCTTATCTTCATTATTGTAACAGATAGTTGAACGATAGCTCGATCTCTAATACAAATCATTGTAGCAAATAAGCTGAAAAAACAACAGACAACCACAATAAAAGTGTATAGTATAAAGCTATGAATAGTACTTAGATTGCTACGGTAACTTAACTAAAATTAACCAATCATAGTTAGAATTTGTTTATAAATAGGACCTTTGTAAGAGAGTAAAGCAGAGTCTTCTGGTAGCCTCTCTCACAGCTATTCTTTCTCTACCATCCTCTCTTATTTTACCATCCTCTATTTGGATTTTTGTTTTGTTTTCCTTTTTCTTCTTCTGCTTCTTTTTCTATAAATGGTATCAGCCATGTTATTCTAGATTTTTGCTTTAAGAATCTCTCTTCTACCTTCATCAATATTGTAAGCTCTTTAAATAGATTTTTCTCCCTTATTTTCAAGTCTTCTAAAGGATTTTGAGATAGCATGACAGTTTGAATTTGGCCCAGGTCTTCCCTTTCGGCATGAGTTTTTGTAAAAAAATCACCATAGTAGTTTTGATTGAACTTTCTTAACTCCACTTTTAACCTTTTGAGTTTTTTATGCAGCAAATTCATAAGATTGCCTCAAATAGTAATTTACCTTGAACTATCCACAATCTTATTGAACTTACATTTTTAGTCCAATAATTGAAAATTTTGAATGGTTTTGAAAGCAAATGACATGTTTAGCATGATATAAGTTGCATTGGTGGTTCGAAACCTCAAGTGTTAAGAACTCCACATGAGACTACAAATAAACTAAAAGCCAAAAATCATTTATGAGAACTTTGTCCAACCTCCTTGCTAAATGATATTTTGGTTGATTAATTGTCTAAGTAAGTTTAGGCCCTGTAGACACATGCTTAAGTAGCACTGCTTTTCATTTCAGAAGTGAATGTTTGGTTGCCATTATAGTCTGAGCTCTTATCAGTTTGAGCAATGATGTTAAAGTTACTAGCTAAAATCCAGGGGTTATCCAGAACATTACCGTTAAGACCAATTAGGTAAGACCGTAGCCTTTTTCTCTGTATGCCATCATTACTGCCATATATTACAGAAAAATAAATTTTTTGGATTCATGCTAAATACAATATATGATACTTTGGTCTGTGACTTTTATCAAATCAGCTAGCACATGATCCTTCTTAAGGATCCATAATCTATCATTAGGAGATGCGAAGTAATTGTTAAAGATGCTCCATCCATTGAAATGCTTCTCTAGTATAAATTGCAACTTATATTGCTTAACTCAAGTCTCTATTAAATAAGTAATGTCTACATTTAATCTTTTTATTTTATCTATTACTTCATTTTGCTTTTGAGGATCATTAAATCTTCTAGTATTCCATATGAACCATTTCATGAGGAATGATAGTAAGATTGACTTCCAGAGGTTGTGGACCCTGCCTTTACTTGTTTCTTTCCCTTATCTATAGGTAATTTCTTCTTATTCCCTAAGGTTTTCATCAAATCAACTACCCTCACAGCAACAACTATTTACTTTCGAAGTGAAGGCAAAATTAAATCCTCTAATGCATTTCTAGGATCCAAATCAGTACAAGCATATTCTATTATTGTCTTTGACTCTTTAATAGATTTTGATATTATAAAATTATTTGTTCAGTCAACTCGAGCAATTAAAGATGGGCTGTGCATCAAATTTCTCTTTCCTTTTATTGTCCCCTTGTCTTTGTTCTATTCTTCATCATTTTTCTTGCTCACCTGTGCATGTTCACTAACCTTATCATTACTCTTCTTTGGCACCCACACTTGACCTGTTGCCCAAAGATTCAAATAGCAGTCGAATAGCGGTGTAGCGATCGTTATTTCGCGGTCGCACCACTATCCGTCACCGCTATTGGAGAAAAAATGAGGGAGAATTTGAATCTCGTCTATAGCGGATGAATCACGATCGTGAATTACAATGTAACGATGAATAGCGACAATAGCAATCTGTTATTGCCCGCTATTACCGCTATTCCTATTTTCATTCAAAAATTAAAAAAAAAATAATTTGATTTTATTTTAAAACTTAAAATAAAAATAGCTAGAAAGAAAATAAACATCAATTTACAAATTTAGAAAAAAAACTCACAAAACTTAAACTTTTAAAAATATCAATTCTTTCAAATTCAACTTCAATCATAATCAAGTATATGCAATTTAAGGTAAACAATTAATTTAATACTCAAATTATCTTTTTTTTTTTATTTTCAAAATTACCATGATTTTGTGTGTTTTAGATTAGATTGGACTATGATACATTGGTAGAAGGAGGCATGAGTTATTGAGACTTAAAATAAGAGATAAAAGATGAGAGTGAGACTTGAGGTTGATGGAAGCAAGCAGATAGCACACATTAAATAAAAAGAGAACTGAGAGATGAGGATGAAGGTTTGGAGAAAAAAAAATTATTGAATGCAAGGTGAAGGGATGAGAAGTTGTGTGGGTTTGTGCATTTAGTCAAGAGGCAAAGGAAGTAGACTCGAGGCTATTATTGTTGAAAATTACCCATAACATGAAGGCTGTCAAGTTTGATTTACTATAAGTTTATAAAAAGCAATTCTCTTGACTCATAAATGATAATGCTCTTACTTAATTTATAAATGTCTAATCACTTATTATTTGATTTATATATAATATAGTTCGGTAATAATTTGATGAGTACGGTAATTAAATAATAAATATATCATTTGTTATGATTATTTATTTTTTACATATTTATTTATCTCTTATTATTTTTTAATTATCATATAAATAATTTTTTAAATATGAATATTTTATTATAAATATTTTTTCTTAAATAAATAAAACACATGATATGATATAAATTACTTTAAAAATCATAAAATAAGAGGTTTTATGATTAATAATTATAATTATTATATTTCATACCAAGTTGAGCAAAATTTAAAAAAATTAACGATCACGATAACTACAATAACCGCAAAAATTTTCATTAAATATCCGCAATCGTGACAAACATGATCGCTACCGCAATTTAAATCCCTGACATCAATGAATCTTGAAGCTTCCAAACTAGCCTTCATTTCAACACAAATTTTTACGTAGGTCAATCTCTGCCTATTTGCTATGATCGAATCCATATACAGAGGATTACGCAATGCACTTGCTATGTAGCTCGGCCCTCTCTTCTAGTATAGTTACAATGGCACATTGCCCAACTGCACCTAGATTGGAAACTTATCCATATTGAATTCCGAAGATTTTATTCTTGGTACCTATTTCTAGACAACCAGCGGCTTGTTTTATATGTGCCAAGGGCCATGTTCAATTACCCAATCTCCAGCTACTTCATTCGAGAACTGAATCACATACAAGTTACGTCTAGCAGGCTTAACCTCAATCGACCATTCTTCCCTCATAAAATGTTAACCATCTTTGAAAGAGATTGAAATTTGGCATTCCTCCGATGAATTGGGCAATGAAAGAACTCTATCGATGGTGAATCCCTTCCTTAAGTACTTCATCTAAAGGTTTCACTGTTATTCTACCCTCTACCTGTACTGGTGGAAAGTACTCCAATGTTTGATCAGTTGAAGCAGAGAAAAGCTGTCGCCAATCCATACCTTTTTCCTTTGGCATCAATTCTACCGTGGCAATTCCTGTCATGTTCCCGAACCTTACATCCAACTCCTCTCTTCACTAGACCAACTTGAGCATCAAGACTCTGAATTTCTTCCTACGATCTAAATCCCTTTTCATTGGCAATTAGATTTGAAATCATTCCTGTTGATGAGCTACCCAATCAGTTCATGACACTGTCATCAATTCAAACAAACAACAATGGATTTGTTTAAGAAAATCACAATACAACAAGAATTTAAAAACTCCCACAAAGAAACAATCATTTTTATGCAATTTTCATGAGAAAATGATGAAGAATCCAAGGAGATCGTGGAAATCCCTAGCCCAAGAAAGAACATGCTAACGTTGTAAATTTCAATTAACGTCTTTATCAATTTTAATTTAGTATATATGCTAGTATTTTCTTTATCCTTCCTATCATTATTCGGGCAGTTTCAGGTTATCCGTTAAGCACGAAAGTAGTACTCGGAATGATTAAAATAAAAAAAAAATGTAATTGGATACGGAAATGGGGAGTGATATTTATTTTTATTAAATTTAATAATTTAAAATATGATATTATAATACATAAAAATATAATAAAAAATATAAAATATAATATAATTTAAAATATTAATAATTATATATAAAATTAATAAAATTAAAAAATATATTTTATATTTATATAAATTATAATACATACATTTTTGTAAAATATTATATAAATACATAAATTTTAATCAGTTACAAAACAAAAATATATAAATCGTGATATCTACCCTAATCAGTACCAGCATAAGGAGGACATTTTGAGTAATTTCACTTCCCCCATTATTTCAAAACGGTAATAAAAAAACCAGAGACAGGCGTGTAAGAAAATGGGACCATAGCCCACAATTAAAGAAGAAAATAATAATACAACCGGAAAAAGGAAATAATGCCAGGCCCATTTGAAAATAAAATCTTTTCCATATAATTTCCCCACGTGCTACACCTCAACAAACTCACCACTACCCAATCAAACCAATCTTAAATGCCATCTCAGTGAGACTAATAGCGCGTGTCCAAAAAATCGCGTGGGGAAGTGAATGCATTTTTAGGGAAAAAAGGAATTTCTCTATTGCATTAAAACAGTATTGTTTTTCTTTCCTTTTCATTTTGATTTTCAAGTTTTCATTACATGAGTAAGATCTTCTTCACTTTGCTATCAGAATCCAAAACCAAAAACAAAAAAAAAAAATAAAATCTAAATAAAACAAAAGCATCTCCTTAGTATCGGCTACCATAATCTCTCCAAGTATTTTTTTTTTTATTCCTTCCTCTTTAAGTTCTTGAAAGCTCACATTTTGAACAAAGAACTGAAAGCTCTACCACAGAAAAATTTAAGGAAAAGTCTTTTACTTTTTTGGCAGGAACTGATTCTTCCAAGGTATCATCTTTCTTTCTTTGTCTTTTTCTTTTTTTTGTTGTTGTTCATGTTTATGTCTGGGTTTGCCTTTTTTTTTGGTTCTAAAACTCATTTTTTTAAGTCATAGTGTGTTTCAGTGTACTCTTCTACTGTTTCAAAGGTTTGGTCTTTTACAGATATATTTTTGAAATAATAAATTCTGGGTTTTGTTTTTTCTTCACTGGATTGTTTGATTATTTGAGTACTTTTTCTTTATTTTTTTTGTTTAATGGGAATTTTGGATCTTAATTGAGAACTTGATGTGAATAAAAGCATTATACTTTAGATCCAATTGATTGCAAAATGTGGTAGCTGAGATCAGAATAAATTATGCTCTTTGTTTTGTTTAGGTCGTGTGTTCATTTTGTGCCTTGGAATTTGGGTTCAATTAAGATGTTACTGTCTTAATATTCTTGTTAACTGATTGAAATGATTTTGTAGCATATCATTTATTAGCTTAGACTTTAGACAAGTAATGGAGTTATTTTGATTTTGTTCAATTATTTTTTGTCTTCTTTTAATTGATATTGGAAGTGAATTACAAATGCTTAAACGTTATAGTTTGTAAGGGAAAAGAGTGAAAAGGAAATTAATCTTTTAATCTTTTTCCAGGAAATGAGTGTCTTAGTTTTCTTTTTTTTTTTTTTTTTTTTGTGTTTGTATTGTTTTCTGGATTGAATGTTCATTTGACTAATAAGAAAAAAGGTTCTTTTAGTTTCAAGAGCACCAGAATTTGGATATAATGTCAAATGATGCTAGTTGCCAAAGGAGCTGGTTTTGGTCATTATCACTTTAATAGGCTGAAAAAGACAAGCAATACATGTCACATGCCTATAGGCTATAACCCACTAGTTTTCGGAACTGTAGGTTGGGATGTATGTGAGATAAAATCTAGTAGACATCAGAGAAAGTGACAGAGTCATTTGTATTTAGAAATTAGGTAATTATCCCGAAGGGGATAACGCAAGCATTTAGAATTTGAAATTTTAACCAAGAAGTCATGATGGAATCTTGGGGATGGAAGAGTGGGATTTATGTGACGGCAAATGGCTGTAGGTCAAGCCCAGTGGACTTTCATGTGTAATTCAAAAAAACAAAAAAAGAAAGAAAGAAATTAGGTAATTGATTAAGAATGAATCAAAGTACGCAAACTTTCACTTTAAAAGAATTTAGAGTAATTTGTGGAAATAATGTGTAATTTTGGATCATTTGCAACTCTATCAACATGCTAAATTAGAACAAATAGTAATGGATTTGCTTTTTAATGAAACAATTTTCTAGGTTCATTATGATGGTTAGAAACACGGAGAACCATACCTGCCATTACCCGAGAGTCAAGCTCCTACGTCTTCTATTACTATTGCTGTAATGATGTTGTTTAAATAATTTCTTCCTTTGCAAGCTAGATGCTAATCTTATTCATCATTGTTATGCAGTGTTCAGGCTTTTCTATCTGATTTGCCATGTGGTAATGTATCTACTTGGTGCCTTATGAATCTTATGCCAATAACAATCTAATCATGGATAAGGTATCTACAGATTGTCCCTACCCAGGGTGCTTTTTCTGTGTCATGAAGGAAGGAAACCCTACTAAACGCAGAGCCAGTATTCTAAAGTTCTTTAGAGATCTTCCTTCACAAGATGATGATGGTCAAGTTCTTCCTATCAGTGGCCTTTGGAATACTGCCATGGCACATCCTAATGATCCTGAATTCATTGAGTTGGGGATTTTTGAATGCATGTCTGCACTAATATGGAAAGGTCTAAAGAATCGGCGCTGGCTTTCTCATGACCAAAATATATATATTCCTTATTATGCAGCACATATTATTGGATCCTACACCATGAATGTGGAAGAGTTCGCGGAAAGCGCTGTGCATGCTGGTGTAATTCCTCCTTTAGTTGAGCTTTTGAGAGGTAGGTTGACTTGGGTTGAACAAAGAGTGGCAGTGCGAGCTCTAGGACACTTGGCTACATATACGAGTACTTTTCCTGCTGTAGCAAGTCATGGAGAAATTCTTGAAGTCTCTATTCAGCTAGCAATGAGTTCACTGGAAATAGTTTACTCTCACTTTTACCAGTATGTTGATAGAAGGCTAAGTTATCACTGTGACCTGCTTACTCGTGGTATGGGTGGTGTTGAAATGGAGTCAAGGAAGGCTGAAGAATGGGCTAGTCAGCTGCAATGTTGGTCCCTTCAACTCATTAATTGCTTTGCTTTCAAGCCTGAGTTTCTTCCCAACATATGCAAACCTGAATTTCTTGCAAAACTACCAGGAATGTGGGGTGGACTTGTTAATGAAAACTCACCGGCTGGTATTGGTTTGTTAAGAACCATCTGTCATCATAAGCTTGGTAGGGGACCTGTTGCTAGCTGTCCTGGCATTATTGAAGCATTATGTAATATTGCTCGCTCATCTGATGATTGGCAATATATGGCTATTGATTGTCTTCTTTGGTTGCTTCAAGATCCAAGCACATCTCATAAGGTATATTCCTCTCATAACTGGGTGAGAAAATTTAATGTAAATTCCATACTGATGTAGAAGGCCTGAGACCTCTGTACTGCATTACTGCCACATTATTTACTGAGTCTCTCTTTGACAGTGCCCTCTATCCGTAACAGCTGATTCTATTCCTTCAATGGAATCTGAGCTAAATCATTGAGCATGCATGCTTCCCTAATTTAATTGGATTCCATATCACCTTTTCATCTTTTGGATGTTTATTTTGCGGAAAGTGAATTTGAACTCAATACCTCTTGAGGCAAGATATGGTTAATAGGATGATTTTTCCTATGCCAAATCCTCCTACTTATGAAAATCATCTTCACATTTACTCTTTTGCAGAATCATTATCATCTAATAAGCACATGCAGCCATCTAGATTGCTTTTGACAAAACGTCATTGGAGAATGAAAAGAAACAAGTTGAATTCTGAAATATTTGGGAAATAGTCCTTTCTTTTTTTGTTATAGAACATGTCTTTAAGCTTGATCTAAATCTAGGTTGCTTTTGACAAAAATGTCATTGGAGAATGAAAAGTAATAAATGGAATTCTGCAGCATTTGGGAAATCCTCCTTCCTTTTTCTGTTATCGAATATATGTCTTTAAGCTTGATCTAAATTGTCATGGAGATGTAATTCAGGGAAATAGTCCTTGTACGATCTTGCTTTACCTTGATTTCCCCTTTTCTGTGTCATGTCTCCTGCCAATGCAATCTAGGTAGTCAGAGTTATGCCCCCCATTTTTGGTGTTTGTAGTGTCCTTTTTTATCAGAATAAAAGAATCCTGATTCCCGACAGATAATAAAGCATGCAAATTTATATTGAAATTACTTAAGCCAGTGAAGAAGCACCCATGTCATGGTTGACTTGATGAAATTTTTCATTCATTCATGTATCATATATCTATTTTAATATCTAAAGTTAGAGCTCTACGCTCAACATAAGCTGTCAGCTGAAGTCCAAGAAAAGGTTTTAATATGTTGATACTACAATCTTTGGTAGAGAGCCTTATCTCAATAAGAAATTTTGCCACGTAATTCTTTGCCTTTTGTTTTGGAAGCTATGGTATTCTCTGTAGAACTCATCTTCGTTTATTATACAGGTGATAGATAAGGCAGTACCTGCCCTTGTAGACCTTGCAGAGATTACAACTCTGGGTGATCACAAAAAGCTTGGAGATTCCATTGTTAATGTTCTCCAGGAATGTACTCAATCACAAGGGATGGGACGCAGCTCTCTCAGTAACCGCTCAAAAGAACTGATTGAAGAACTATCGAGTTCCAGGCAGAGATTGAAGTGGGAAAAGAATATGCCAAAGGAGGATCTCCATATTAAACAGGCTGCTGCTTTAGTGGTCAAGCTTGAAGGAAACTCTCTTTTCTCATCAGGAAATATATCTGGAGCTGCATCAAAGTATTCAGAAGCATTATCATTGTGTCCAATGAGATCCAAGAAAGAGAGAGTTGTTCTCTACAGTAATCGAGCTCAGTGTCATCTTCTATTGCAGCAACCCTTGGCTGCCATAAGTGATGCTACACGTGCATTATGTATTCACAACCCACTAAACCGTCATGCCAAAAGCCTATGGAGAAGAGCTCAGGCTTATGACATGCTTGGTTTAGCTAAAGAGAGCTTGCTAGATGCCATTCTCTTCATAAATGAATGCTCTCAGTCAAATGACCCTGATCTCTCATCGAGGCAAAATAAGGTTCCTGACTATGCTGAACGATTAGTCAAGAAGCAAATGCGTGCAGCTTGGTTATTTAGAGAGGCAGCTATCAAACATGGGGGTGTGCACTGTGAGGGTGATGCAGGTGATATGTATGGCCAGGATACTGATGACTCTGAATGGGAGACAGCGAGTGAAAGCGATATAGGAAATGATGGAAGGGATGAAATGGGTGAGGAGGATGACGATGATAACGAATGGAAGAATGAAGATGATAGGAAAAATAAATATGAAAAACCCTCAATGAAAGGTAAAATTTAACATTTTAATATTGTATTAACTTTTATTGCATTTTGACATGTTTGGATGCTTGCATATGCTACCAATTAAACAGTAAAAAGTAATAAAATAATGATAGTAAAAGAAAGGAGAAATCTGTTTTTTATTCCTTTTCTGATTGCTGAATAGAAAGGAAGGTGGAAGGGGGCTGTTCACTAAAGAGCAAAATGATATCGACACCAGGTTGAATTTGACTGATGTGATTCAATTTTGGTTTATATTGCATTCTTTTAGGTTATTTAACAGTTATCTTGCAGATGTTGGGACATCCCACATAGGAGCCATACCTACCTTTAGAAAAGGAGGTTGCAAGTTTGAATCTCCTGCTAATACGTCTCTATTTCCTCTATTCTATATTCCTATTGCTAGTCAAACAAGCCAATTTGACCCAAGCTTGAGCTTGAGCTTGATAATTCCTACATCAGCTAAAGTCAAGCTTGCTTTTTTTTTTTTTTATTTTATAAATTATCCAAAAAAGAAACAAATAAGCTTGCCTTTTTTAAGCTCATATAAAACTTAATCTTGGCTTGAGGCCTTCAGCTCCATCATGATGAGCCATGCTGTTAGGCTTGCTCTTCTGTATTCGCTAGTTTTGTCATGTTTATTAACTCGTCAAAAGTTTTTTAACCTTTTTTCTTTCAATCTAATCCATCCTTCTTAGTTCTTCCCATATGGAGACAATCTTTTTGTTCCTTAGTTATGTTAACGACATGTGGTCGTTAGTTACTTTAGAGAGAAAAGGGGAATTGTATATGATAAAAAGTAATAAGTAAAAATAAAGTCCATTTGTTAAATTGCCATTTTCATGGGAGTGCTTCTTCCATCCTAGTTGCTTCATTCGACTCATACAATATATCTAATGGTTGTGAGCGGACAACATTTCACCTCTACTGGATTTGCTATGACTTTTTACTATCGTCCAACCATTACTGAGGCTTTTGCTTATTTTCAATACATGTGAGTGAATGTGTTGGTTGCAGGTCTTTGTATAGGTCTGGACTGCCTACCCTGCCTTCACCCATGACCTCAACTTTTCACCTAGAGTTTTGCTAAACCAGCTTTGACAGAATTGTTTCATCATTTATTACTTTTATGTTTGCATGTACAAGGGTATGGGATATTTGATGTTCTCAGCCGTGTGCTGCGGACATGAATGCAAGTGTTGGAGTGTTGACATGTACATATGACATCTGACTGGACATGTCAACGGTCAATAAATAAATATAGATAAGTATGTTTCAGTATTATTGTGCATATTTTATGTAAATAATGGTTGACGAACCTATCTAAATTTCGTTATTTGCCTTCTGTTATATTTTACAAAGGTCAGTTGATAATTCTATTATGCTAAAATTTAGTATCATCCTTACACATGAATTAAATAGACTTCTAGTCTAGAATTCATAGTCTGGCATAAGTGAAAAACAATAAAAACTATAGTCAAAGACTGAGACTTTGGTATTCTTCTCTTATTTGTTATATTTTCTTGTCTTCGCCGAATATACTTGACCTATATAAGGTCTAACAAGGCACATGCCTGCTTGTTGATCTTTTAACTTTCATATTTATGTGATCCTTTTTTTTTCCTTGGTAAAAGTCGGACTTTACTACCATGTTCAATATTAATCCACCCTTGCAGGCAAAAGGAGAAGAAAGAAAACACGAATTAATATATAGTGCTTGCAAATTCAGCCCTAACATCCCATGTCTTCCCAATCATGGGTTGAGGGTGCAGAAGAGTTGTAGTCTGCAATCAACCTACCACATATCGGCTACTTTAAGGCACCAGTAAACTGTGACAAACAAGCAATATTTTTTGTCTTTGTCAACTTTTTGGGTTTGAGGGGTTGAAAGATGTCCACTATCGAATAATTCATCTCAGGAGTGTTATATGTTTATTTTTTAGGAGATTATGATGTTTTAAATCTTGTCACCTTGAGCTATGATGAGTAGTTTGCATCATTCTCGCGCTTGATTAGTTTGCTAGCCATTTGTTGTTTTTGGCCTTTAACAATGCATTGTTTCCTTGACTTTCACAGATATAAAGCACGGGTTTAACATGCAGCTCACAGAAGATGAACCGTAAGTGTTTGAAGGACAAACAGCATAGATATTGACCAGTAGTGAACAAAAGCTACTATGATTTGGCATTTGTTATTTCATGTTCCAGAGCTATAGCCTAGTCGCATTTAAAGTTGGTCTTATGTCTAGCTCAGTGAAGAAGCAGCTTGGAAGGGAAGCTTTTCTTTGGTCATTGCTAGAGGTAAAACTTGTTTTACAAACATTTGTTATATGTTTTATGTTTTTCTTTTCTCCTGATTTGTTCTTGTTAATTTCAACTGTAGAAATTGACAGAGATTTTGAGTGTAGGGAACCGTTTTGTCTGGAGGGTGTGAAGCTTTGTGAGTGATCTTAAGATCTTTGTGTATATAAAACCCTAAAAGGTTTTTGGCACTGAACTATCATATTTGAATGATAATTGTGATATCTTATGATGGTTCGAATTTTTTCTTGTGCGAGGAAATTTTGGACGTTCATGCTAGCTAAAAGGATTATAAAAAGGGAACACCACTTTTGTATGACACGTCAGCACAGTTGCAACGGTCCATGTAAGCCCCAATGTTAGGAGAAATTATTATATAATCTTTTTTTACCTGAATTAATCAGACACAACCAGACCAACAGTTATGTTGTCTATTAGTAAAATGTTAAAAACTTTTAATTTCAATGATCATAGGCTCCAATCTTCGAAACCTCAAATATATATATAAATCAGACAACGATAATGAATACATGTTCAATTGACAACTTTTAATTATGTGTTGCACCTTGATTTGTCGAGTTTATGATTAACATGGTAGGAAGAGCTTATATAAACTTACTGGATTTGTGGAGCAATCATTCGGAGACATGCACGTGGAGCCAACCATGTCATTTGTTCAGGTTCATCTGCGAAATTAATTCCCATTCTCATGGGTTATTTTAGTAAAGAAACCTGTGACGTACACAATTAATATGATTTAATTTAATTGATTTATACAATTATTATCAAAAAATGATATCTAATTATTTTTAAATTTTATAAATAAATTTAAGAGATTATCACATACTTAACTATAATACGCCGTAGATCATTCACAAGGGTTCAATGAAATTTATCTGCAAACACGATTTAGTGTTGTGAAAATCCTTTCCCTACTGTAACTGGTCACCGAATGAAGTCTTATAAATAAGATTATAAACCTTTATTTTATGAAATGTAATATTGTAATCTTATATCTTATAATTAAGTAAAAGGCAAAAAATCAAACAAACCTATGAATAAAAATTTAATAATCATTCAAGTTTTTGTCATTTTGTTGCAATCAATTAAATTCTTAAATACTTATTTTCATCAATTAAATCCTTTTTAAATGAATTTATTAACAGTCAACATTCATTTTTATTAAATTAAGTACTTAATTAAGATAAAAATAAATGTTTAATAGTTAATTAGATAAAAATAAATATTTAAAAATTTAACTGATTTGAAATAAAAAATTTAAATCTTAATTAATTGCAAAAAATAAAAAACTTAAATAATTGTAAAAAATTTGTTCGAAATGTTTTTTAACCTTTTGTCAGAAAAATAAAAGTTCTTATATCTTACTGTGGTTTTAATTTGAAAGGTTTGAAAATGAATTTAGCTTGGGAAAGTACATTAGACTTTATTAAGTTAGCCAGTACAAAAACGTGGAGAGCCGTGCTTTTGTTTCTTTCCTGCTAAAATTTAAAATATGGAAGCTTTAATTAAGAATCTAAATTCCAAGCTTAGGAGTCTGTCATATAGGAGTAAGGGCCATTTTTGGGAACCAATTCCATTTTTGTTTTTTTTTGTATTTTCCAGAAATTGATACTATACTAGGATTATTATCTCCCAACTGCCTAATTTCGCTTTTAATTGAAGATGGGAACGTCTAACCAAAAATTTTCAACTGCCTCCCAAGCGAAAACAAAAACAATTCCATTCCCAAAGCCTCCCAAGCAACCCAAACAACTGCTATCCCTGTTGACCCATTGGTTATCGCGCTTTCCGCCCAACTTGGTGCCGTGAAACTCTTTTCTTTTCAGGATATATATATATATATATATATTGTTATAAAAAAATAAATACTCTGTAATTTGAGATAAAATAAAAGATTCTTTGGGATAGATTTGAACCGAAACGTTATTAAATATCATACTTTAACAATATTTTTATAAATTAATTAAATTGTTAACAAAAAATTTTGTTATTTTCATTTTCTTATTTATATAAATAATAAAAAAATTATTCGTATCAAATTCAAGACTTGATTTTTTGTGTTTTTTCTAATTATTTTTGTTTTTTTTTATTTTTCATGTATTTTATTAATTTAAATATCGAAATACATTTTAAAATCATTTTTGACACTATTAAATTTTTTTTTTGTGATAGATCAAGATCTTCAATTGTCATATCAAACATTACATTAATAAAAATAAAATTATTATTAATTTAATAATGAAATTGTAAAATAAAAAATAGGTTTTTTTTTTCATATTCCCGTAATTAAAACTTTAATAGAGTTTTCCTACTTTGTTATTATATTTATTGACAGTAAAAAAAATATGTTTACTTTAAGATTCCATTTGACTTGAAAACAAAAATAAAAAAATAAAATTTAAATTTATAATAACACCAAAAAATAACCAAAATAATGAATAATTTTATTTATTTGAAAATATAGTAATTTTCTTTTAAAAATTAAGAACCAAAACAATTTCCATTTTAGGTTTCTCTTCGCTGTTATCAACAAACTAAACCTTAAAAATGAAAAAAAAATTACTGCATGTTTGGCATAGGGGGGGAATGGCATGGGAAAGTAAAATATTACCTATTTTTATATCGAAATTTTTATATTATATTTATTTTTATATTTATATTTAATGAATATTTTAAATTTATTTTTATAATTATTTAATAGATATGAATAATCTCATAATTTTTTAAAAAAAGTAAAATCCAAAATTTATACTTTTAGTTTTTTTATTTTTACCTTATAAATTTAGATAATTTTTTTATAAATATATATTAATATATATTTTTAATAAAATTAAATTAATTTAAAATAATAATTTATATTATTTAATAAAAATATATTTATTAAATATATATAATATAGGTATGAAATAAATGTGTTATTATTCATTTTTATCTTTATATTTAATTAAAATTTAAAATTATTCACATTCTCATCTTTATTTTTATAATATAATATTTATTTTTATCTCTTTCTTCATTTAAATATAAAAATTAAAAATTTCATTAAATATAAATAAAATTAACATCAGACATGCTAGACCCAATTGCCCTCAATCGTCTGCCAAACATACTTCTACAATAAAAGAAGGTAACAATTGAAGCTCGAAAGGAAGAAAATGTGAGGACATTATTTCAACATTTTGGTCAAATCCAACGTTGATATGATGGATCCATGCCATAATTGTAAAGATACGACAATGACTTTTATCTGATCATTTAATTTAATTATTGATGCATATTTAAAAAAAAATTAAAATTAAATATCTTATCCTCAATTTAAAAAATATGCATTGTTGCTTTACGTCATTTTTTGAAAAATAACGTGCAGTTGTGTACTTCAGTGCATTGGCCCTCATAAAATTTAATTTTATATTTGATTATGTCTTTTCAAATTATTATATTTAATTACAGAGGTTAGTGGTTGACTATAAATAAATAAAATGGCCCCCACCAAAATTCATGCTATAATGTATGGCCAGCAATTTTTGGTGACCGCTACGTTGAAATTTTGGGTGAATTAAAAAATATTTCTAGTTACTTCCAAAAACATTGAAAAAAAAAAAAAAAGAGATGACAACGATGACGAAAAATGTGAAAAATGTATTTTTATAAAATTATAAATATAAGTAGAAATTGTAATAAAATTGAGTTTTATCAAATTTTTATTTAAATTTAAATTAAAAGATTGTCAATAAATATAATAATATGTGTATTTTCTGTATTATATTTATTTTATATTATATATAAAATATAAAAATTTTTATATTATAATTTATATTAATATGTTAAATATAAAATATATATTTTTATTTTTATCAGGTCTAATTTTTATTAATTTTGAATTATATTATTAATTTTTTATTATTTTTATATTATATTTAAAATTATTAATTTTAATTGTCACGTGAAAGTCATTCTTAACGAAGGAAAATTTGTATTTGTTTTTTAAATAAATAAAAATAAAAAAGTTGAATTTTAATTTTTTATAAAATAAAACGTCAGAAATTTTTTAATAAAGATGGGATCTAAAATGAGCACTCAGCTGTTTCGTCAAACTATGGATTAAAAAGAAAAATGAGGATCGAATACCAAAAAAAAAAAATAAAGGACCTGTGTTTTTTCTCTATTCAGAACAAAATTTTGAATATAAAAAAAAAACCTATAAATAAGCTCCGGCAACAGCTTATCATCGAATCTATCAACTGTTAGGCTTTTTTCTCTCTTGCTTAAATTTAAGGACAAAGCTGCTCTTCTCTTTGTTCTCTACCCTTTGAATTATGTTCATAAGGTTCGTCTTCGATTTAGCAACCCTAAAAAAATAATTAAAAAATCTTGGGTTTGAATTTTGGGTTCAATTGTTAAAGAGCTCCGGCTATTTTTATTATTTGTATCTAAATAAAAAAAAAGGCGGACCAAATTTTAGTTCCAGAGAATAATTGAGAGAGAGAGAGAGAGAGAGAGAGAGAGAGAGAGAGAGAGAGAGAGAGAGAGAGAAGTTACAGACATTAATGCGGTTTCTATTGTTTTGATGGTGCCGCTTTGAGAACTTTCTGCTGCAGTCAGGTACGTTAAAAAGCCACTCTCTAGTTTGATGATTTTGCTTTCAGCTTTAGTTTTCATTATTTTTTTTGTTTGAATTTTCTGGATTTGATTAGTTTTAGCTAAAGTGTTGATGGAACGATTTTATGATGATTATTTTTGTAGGAAATTTTTTGCAACAATAAGAAAAAGACTGCGTTACTTTCTTCTTCTTTTTTTTCCCCTTCATTTTAAGTTATTTGATCAAATTATGGAAAGTTTGGTACACGGAAAATTGAATTGAAGTGGAGTTCTAAAAAATTAGGTCGAGTGTTTAAGTTGTAAAAATTTAATCCCATGGTAAGAATTTAGCTTTTCTTGGTTATTTTTGAAGGTTTGAGCGGAAAATGTGATAGAGGAAAGGAATTAATGAATTATAGCTCTGCGACGACTTTTGCGTGTATAGATTGGAAAGAGTCTAGTTACAGTTATTGTTAAATTGAACAACTTTGATTGGCCTTATGTTGTCAGAATGTGATTTTTGTTGTTAGAAATGGTAAATTTTTATGTGGTATTTGTGTTTAAGACCAGTTTATTTGGCTTGTCGCAGAGGGTTGGATGCCCCCCTAAGCTCTAGTGTGGCAACTAGTGTTATAACTTGAAGTTGGTAGCATGTTGGGCGGTAGGCACAAGATTAATTTAACAACTCTTTAATAAAAGGGATTGTTATTAGTTTTCTTGTCAAGAAAGCAGATGGTGTTGCTCAAAATCAATTTTTTACATTTTTCAAATGAAAAGTATACATTTTTTTCTTATATTCAAGCAGTGGAGTTTGCAATAGATTAAAAAGGGTTAAAACTAAACCAATTTCAGTCAGTTTATTTATGACACTCCATATGCCTCTGTGTGCCCTTTTTGGGTCTTCATCTGTACAGGTGTGTCAACTTGTATAAGCATTCTATACTTGCACAACACTTTAGCTGCACATCTTTACTTCAACAATTTGCTTAGCTTTTTTCAGCCTTTATTCTTTTCAATTTTTGATCACCTATTGAAGATGGGTCCAGATTAAATAAATGTAGCTCCTGAGAACATCATCCAATTTTTACATTTTCAAGATATGCTCTTCAATGTGCTCTTATCTCTTCAATGAACATTTTACTGAACTTCAACAGTGTTTGGTATATGATTTTTTATGTCTGTTGTTGCTCCTTTCTTTTCCTAGTAGTTTTATAGTTTTGTTATGCTGATGGTGCTTAGTTAATATATCTCACAGATGTGTTCTGTCTGATTATTGTTGAGAATTATTTGATAAAAAGGAATATTACAAGGCATATTTAGTGTGCTTATTTGTTTTCATATTAAGACAAATTGAAGTATGGGCTCTTGCCAACATCTACTGTTGATGGAGCATGGTTAGCACTATTGGCTTGAATTGGAATTGTGAGAGTGCAATGCAAGACAATAGAAAGAATGCACTTTTTTGTCCTGTTCTAGACAAATATATGCTTTATCTTGTTAAACAACAGGATCTGACTTATGGAGAATCATCCTATGCTCTCTTATAACGTGAATTTGTTACAATGGTCTTTCCTTCTGCAGAGCATTATCTTTTGCTACTGATTGCACATTAGATGGTGTCACAACTACCCTTCTTATTCAGTTTCCAAGTTGTTGAGCTTTGACCATAAAATTCTGGAGATTTTTTCTATGGGGGCAGGGTGGGATGATTTTGGGATGTTTTAGTGAATAAGAAAAAAATGCTGTGCAAATTTCTCTACTTTGAATTTTTCCTCCTAGAATTTATTTTTCACTTGTAATCCTTCCCCTTGTTCTTTGTATCCTTTTGTTTGTCATGAATAACAAATCTTGTCATAGGGGTATACGTATCATCTTATATAAAAACAATATTTCTGTGTATATTTCTAGTGAAAAATTTTCACTTATGCTTAGAAAGTAATTAGTACTATTTGTCCCTCTTTCTATTTATTGGTTCCTCATATTGATTGTGGGGAAATCCAAAAGCTTGAAGAATTATTGTTTAACAATTGTTGTTAATGCATTCCAGATTCTTCCCTCCTTGCTTGGTAGGTAATCTTTGCTAAAGTGAAGAGTTTCATCTTCAACAATGCCTTCTCTTCAACTGTTGCAGTTAACAGAGGATGGCCGAAATCTTCTGGCCTCTAGGAGGTATTGATGTATTTTATTGGTGATAATCAATTTAAATAATTATATTGACACTTCTATATCTTAGTTGAGTCAATTTATTTGTTGTATAAATGATAAGAGTTGGTGCTTCTTCCGAACTGGTTTGATAATGATAACACTGATAATTTAGATGTCCGCTAGGGCAAGTATTATATAGTATCTCTCCTTTATCCTTACCATTTCCTCATATTTACCTCTTGACAAATTGTGATTTAAGCCAGATTCTGTTATGTTTTCCTATAGTTTTACTAAATGATAGTGTAAAATATGGGACTTATTTTTTCTAAAGGGATTAGATGCTTGAATTTAACTTCAATCAACTATCTTTCTTCTGAATCTTTAGTATTTCCTTAATATTATTGCAGTTTTTTATCTGTCTGTTACCATCCTATCAAGGTTAATATGTTATGTGGCATGATATTATTCCTTGCTCCACCTACCCTGCGGGGTTCTGTTGGATGTCCATGCTATGATACTCTTTTTATGTTACAATGCTCAAGCCACATAACCTTTGTCTTCTCTCCTTCCCTGGTGACTGTTTTGTATTTTACTAGTTTTTTTATGGTTTTACAGGAAAGTACTACTGCTTGCTTCTGGTATTGTGGTTGCTGGTGGTGCTGCTGCTTATGTAGAATCACGGTTTAATAGTAAAAAGCCTGATTCATATGGTCATTATAATGGGGTCCGAGATCATAGAGAAAATTCTGATGAGGTTCTTAAAATGAATAATAATGTAAAGGGAACTTCAAAAAAGAAAGGTGGATTAAAGTCCCTTCAGGTTTTAGCAGCAATTCTTCTATCTGAAATGGGCCAAATTGGTGCAAGAGATCTTTTGGCTTTGGTGGGCATAGTGGTAAGCCTTTCTTTTTCTGTGTTTCCAACATAACGTGTTTTAATACTGCATTTGCTTTCTAAGTGTCTGTTATCTTTATATTTTATTTGTGTCACGGTGACCTTTTTCATTGCTATTGCAAGCATTATTAAGAAAATGGACCAGTAGGAAAGTTGAAGATTATTTGAATTTTTACCCTCCAAATGAGGTGGGTTGTTAAGTTTTTTCCTGATGTTGAATCTTTGGTGTAGAGATGCCACTTGAGCTAGTGCCAAGTGGCATATAACAGAAGGCATTGGTTCAAATTCATCTTTATACTCGACTATGACAATTTGTTACCTCAGTAAAACACCAAAACTTCACCTCTCATTCCCCTTGACTGTATAATGTAATAATTTTTCAGATATTTTGATCTAGAATAGGAAAAATACAAGAAATCAAAGTAAGTTACCAAGGTCTAGTTGCTAGATTTCTTGCTTCAGTTATTTATTTTATTTAACAATTAGTTAGTGTATTTGGTGATATAAGTAACATGAGAAGGAAATGGGTAGCTAAGGCTCTTTATCTATTTGCTTTTGTTATACATGCATCTATGCAGATGGATACCTACAAACCTTTGATTTTAGCTTGCACTTCCCATGTGAAATGTATCAGATATAGCAATTGGGATAGAAAACCTTTAAAAAGGTGAATGGAAATTTAATTTCCTTCCGTAGGGATGTGACATAGGAGACTTTTGTTTTGTGCTCTTTTTCAGTAAAGCATCTACCTTGTACCTTTTTGCAGGTGCTGAGAACTGTGTTGAGCAATAGATTAGCAAAAGTTCAGGGATTTCTATTCCGTGCTGCTTTTCTTCGGCTTGTACCATCATTTTTCCAGCTAATATCTGAAAACATTTTGTTGTGCTTTCTTCTGTCGACCATTCATTCTACTTCAAAGTATATAACTGGTACCCTAAGTCTGAGGTTCAGAAAAATACTGACGAAACTCATCCATGCACATTACTTTGAGGTAGTTTTCTGCCTTTTCTGTTGGAGTAATCTGTATATAACTGATATTTTTTTACCTTCTATGCTATGCTTATTTTTCTAATCTGTTTAGATCAGGTATTTTCCTATCATAACTCATGACATACTTTGATGTTCATTTCTTCCTGCATGAGTGAACTATCTTCTTTGCATAGCTTTATGAGTGGCAGGTGGAATTCATTGTTGTTTTATATTTAGTTGTCTAATATTCTTTAAATCTTAGTTTATGTTTTCCTCTTTTTTATTTTATTTTATTTTTTTAAATGTGCATGACATCTTTAACCAAAGCATTATGGGATTAAATTCTAAATCTGTCCTAGACTTGAGATATGTTAAGTTTAGAATCATATAAAATTTTCTTTACTGAAAATCCTACTCAAATTGTTGTAACTTAGCATACATCTGAAGGGTAATAGCATTAAGTAGATTTCTTCTGAGTGGTGAAAATTCTGTTCTACAATCCAGAGATCTAGTCATTTATGCTTTTCCTCCTGATGCCTTTTCCTAATTCCATTTTTTTTTTTTTTTTTGCTTTCAACAGCAATGAGACTATCCATCTGATATATAAATTGCAAATTCAATCTCAATCTCTGAGGATGATGGTGCTTTACTTTTGTTTGTTCTCTGCAGGAAGAAGCACTTATCAATTAGATTTACATGATTTATAAGTTTTATTTTCTCGTTCTTAGTATTTTTCTCTATTGTTTATCAATAAAATATTTAATTTCAGAACATGGCATATTACAAAATATCACATGTTGATGGACGGATTAGGAATCCTGAACAACGGATTGCAAGTGATGTACCAAGATTCTGTTTGGAGTTGAGTGAGCTTGTACAGGATGATTTGACAGCAGTTTTTGATGGTCTGCTTTATACTTGGCGACTTTGTTCTTATGCTAGCCCAAAATACATTTTCTGGATATTGGTAATTCTTCGTCCTATTCATTTGTATTTGTTGCAGGCTTACGTAATTTTCTGGCAACTGCTCTGCTAATGTAGTTATTACCATAACGTCTAGTTGTCACATTAGTGCATGTGATTGCTTTGCAGGGCTATGTTTTTGGAGCAGGAGCTGCGATAAGAAACTTCTCTCCTGCTTTTGGAAAACTAATGTCCAAAGAACAACAGTTGGAAGGAGAATACAGACAGCTTCATTCAAGGTTAAGGACCCATGCAGAAAGTATAGCGTTTTATGGTGGAGAAAGTAGAGAAGAATCTCATATTCAGCAGAAGTTTAAGACTCTTGTTAGGCACTTGAGTGTCGTACTTCATGACCAATGGTGGTTTGGCATGATTCAAGACTTCTTATTGAAGTATCTTGGTGCTACTGTTGCTGTTGTTTTGATTATTGAGCCTTTCTTTGCTGGCAATCTTAGACTGGACGCTTCAACATTGGGACGGGCAGAGATGTTAAGCAATTTAAGATATCACACCAGTGTTGTAATTTCACTATTTCAGGCCCTGGGAACCCTTTCCATAAGTTCAAGACGGCTAAATCGTCTCAGGTATTTCTTCGTTGATTTCTGGCTTTTGAGAGGTATTAGATATATACTTTTGGAAGAAAAACAACATATGGAGGAACATTAAGCACTTTTTAAGCAACCTCTGCAATCTTACCATGTGCATCCCTAAAATTTATGACGAATATGTTGCACATTCAGTCAGTTGTTGATTACTAGTTTATTACAAGAAAGAACTTGAGTGAGTTAGAGGTAAGGGAACATTAAGCACGTTCTAAGCAACCTCTGAAATCTTACCATATGCATCCTTAAAATTCGTGATGAATATGTTACACATTCAGTAATACTTGTTGATTATTACTAGAAGGAACATTAGTGAGACACAGATCTCTGATTCATCTAATAACTAAAGTTTTATTCTTGTTCTTATTTCTTTTAATGTCTTCCAGTGGTTATGCTGACCGCATTCATGAGTTAATGCTCATATCAAGAGAGCTACGTGCTGATGATAAAAAACCTTCCCTGCAAAGAACTGCAAGAAGGAATTACTTAACTGAGGCTAATTATGTTGAGTTTTCCGGTGTCAAGGTATTTGAGATGATATTGAACCATTTATGATTCTGAATATGCCTTTATTATTATTATTATTATTATTTTTTGTTCTAATAGTTGAAATGCTATACAGGTTGTCACTCCAACTGGGAATGTTCTGGTGAAGGATCTCTCTTTGAGGGTTGAATCGGGATCTAATCTTTTGATTACAGGTTATTTTTCCCTTGAAAATATTGTGATTTATATTTTTACCTTTAATATGCCTTATGTTGTCATCTCCTTGTCTTTTAGACATGCTTCTATTTTGCTTTTCTACATTCATTTCTATTATTGTCGAGGAAGTGTGATGAGCTTTTATTGAAAATGAGAGTTACCATGGACAAGTTGTTATAGATTTTGTTAGATAGTGATGATTCATAGCTAGTTTTGGTTGGTTGCAATGGGGCTTTGTTCTTGGAGTTTTATTCTTGATATGATGCCAAAGAGTGGCTTAGTTTAAATATAAACCCTGGTAACACTTCCTTTTTTAATAACGATCTTACTTTGTAGCATATATTTCAGTACGTATTTAATTTTGAAGTAGAATATGAATAGGTAACGGGCTTAGAACATTGAGTTTGTAATCCTCTGGATACAATTCTTATTCTTATTTTTAGAATCCTTTGCTTTAGGTTTTAATTAAAAGCAAGAAAAAGGTTCTCATTTTTTCAGACATCTATGACTTTCTTTAATTTGATTATACCCTGCTAAAACTTCAAAGTCATACTCAGTGAGATATTTAAAAGAAAAGGAAAAACTGAATAAGAGGACTGGGGATAGTTGTAGAGGGAGAAAGAAAAACATACTATATGTGCAATTCTTGCCCGGAAGAAGCAGAGTTCCTTTTTTTTTTTAATGAAACATTCTCTTTTCACACGAGGCAGGGGCCCGGATTTATCCTTGAGTGCTGGAGCAAGGATGTGGTGAAGATGTGAATTGTACTCTATCTCTCACCTACTCATACCCATCAACCCTTTGGCAACCTTACCTGCTTTTAACTTTTGACAAGTATTAATATCCTTGCATCTATGCCTTTTCACTGAATAGTGAAAAGTCTTGGTTGTTCCTTATCTGTGTATTTGTGTGTGTATGTATTTTACATATGCGCACTTTGTGTATGTATATGTATGTATATTTATTTATATATGCTGCCCTTCTTTATCTTCATTTTTACCAAATCTAATATGTGCTGTTGCTTTGCTGAAGGTCCAAATGGCAGTGGAAAGAGCTCCCTTTTCAGGGTTTTAGGTGGTCTTTGGCCACTGGTGTCTGGCCATATTGTGAAACCTGGGGTTGGTTCGGATCTTAACAAAGAAATTTTCTATGTGCCACAAAGACCATATACAGCCGTTGGAACCCTTCGCGACCAGTTAATTTATCCTCTTACTGCAGATCAGGATGTTGATCCTCTTACACAAAGTGAAATGATGGAGCTGTTGAAAAATGTATTGAGTTTCATCCCATAATATTTTTCATGTTTTCTCTTTCTTAAAATTGTATTCATGCTTTCTATTTCTTTTTGGGTTTTACAGGCTACCTTCAAAACAGCTCTTAACTTTGTTGTCCATGCAGGTTGACCTTGAGTACCTATTGGATCGTTACCCACCTGAGAAAGAGGTTAACTGGGGTGATGAACTCTCTCTTGGGGAGCAACAAAGATTGGGGATGGCCAGGCTGTTCTACCATAAGCCTAAATTTGCAATTCTTGATGAGTGCACAAGTGCTGTGACAACTGATATGGAGGAGCGGTTTTGTGCTAAAGTTAGAGCTATGGGTACATCATGCATAACCATATCACATCGTCCAGCACTAGTTGCATTTCATGATATGGTTTTGTCCTTGGATGGGGAAGGAGGATGGAAAGTTCATTACAAAAGGTACCAAGCATAAATTTGTGCTTATTTCATATATTACCAATTTTTTTGGTGTGTTAATTGAACTTCTATAAAACCTGCAGGGAGGATTCTTCAGTAGAAAGTGAAGGTGGGATTGATTTGACTAAACTTTCTGAGACAGACCGCCAAACTGATGCAATTGCAGTTCAACGGGCATTCACTGCAGCTAAAAAGGTCTTAAAATTTCTGAAACTTGGTTTTCTTGTGTGTTTTGTTTTGTTTAACTGGATCCATTTTATCTCACTGCAAATTTTTGAGTGAATTTGTCTAGGACTCTGCATTCTCAAATCCAAAGACTCAATCATATGTATCAGTGGTGATAGCAGCATCGCCCTCTGTGAATCATGATGTTAAGTTGCCTATTGTTCCTCAACTCCAAAGGGATCCAAGAGTACTGCCACTGAGAGTAGCTGCCATGTTTAAAGTACTGGTATGTTTTGAAAGAGCTTTTTTTTTTTTTTTTTTTCCTTTTATTCAAATAAATTAACCTTGGGAACTTAAAGGATGATTTGCCCATTATGTTACTCAAAGTAGGTATCAATAGTTGAGTTTGTGAAGTTCTAAATTTTTATGGGACTTGAATAACAAAAAAATATAGCTTCTCTTGTTTTGTTAGGTCATTGGTAGGAGATTTATGTAGTTGTTCTGACTTTGATCCTGCCTCATGTTGAGTTTTAGCTTATTCCTAAATTGAGTTTTCATTAGCGTTTCAGATCCTAGACATTATTCTGTAGGAATAGTAGATTAGATTAAATGGGCTTTAACATAGTGTTTGAATCCTACAAAATAAGTGCTTGAAGTTATATACTTGTCTTTTCTGAAAGTGCCATTATGGATTAGTAATGATGGAGTTGACCATCTTCGACTAAATGTTCTCAAATACACTTCTATAACTGTAACATAGATGATACAAGAAGCTTAAATACTGTTGTATAACATTTGTTGAGTGTTGAGCATATCGAGCATTCATTTTTGTGATATTTTAGTTATCTTCAATGTTTGAATTCAAGTAAACCCGGTGAAAGGAGTCCTTAATGTAAGTAATGAGCACATGGTGTTCTCATCCGCTAACACAAGTTTTTAATTCTTTTATCTACAACCTTAAATTTGTGTTTCAGGTACCGACCATATTTGACAAACAAGGGGCTCAACTACTTGCAGTTGCTTTTCTTGTTGTCTCAAGAACATGGGTATCAGATCGGATTGCATCATTGAATGGTATTAGAAATATATTCTTTTACTTTTATCCATTTTAAAATCTGAGAGATTGTTTTATTGTCATTTAAATACATCACTTCTCAGGAACGACTGTGAAGTATGTTTTGGAGCAGGATAAGGCAGCCTTTATCCGATTAATTGGTAAAAGTGTTCTCCAAAGTGCTGCATCTTCATTCATTGCGCCTTCTTTGAGGTAATTTTTTCTATTCATTATGTGTTGACCTCTATATGAAATACTTAAAACAAATAGAGAAAGATCAATCTGTTAAACTGTCTCTTGAGTCAATGCTAATATTATTGCGTTATTGTACTTGTTAATTTTTGTGACATTCACTTATCTGCAATATAGGCATATATTTGTGTATATATATATATGCTATTTCTTCCTAATTACCCTAGGGCATGTTGTGTTATTATTATTGATATAGTGCTAGTGGAGTGTACCTCAAATTGATGTCATACTGGTAACTGTGATTGGTTTAGCATGAATGTGTGTAACCCTCAAACTTCAGGGTCAACACGTTCTTGAAACCTAAAGAAGGTTTTCTTGTTTTTCTTGAAGGTACTGAAATTGGTTTCTCTGAAAAAAAAAAATCTCACTGTGCTTTCCAAATAAATGTGTTAATGAATGCCATAATATGTTCTGATTTCTGAAATTTTCTTGAAGGGGAGATATTGCAGCAGCAACCAAAAGAGTTGTAGCATTCATATAGTGTGCTTTTTCTCCTATACTGTACAAAGAATGCTTTGTAAGACTATTCATTCCATTTGGTATGTTTTTTGTGCTGTATGTGCAGATTTTAGTGGTCTATTTTATATGCAAAAGGCTGTTTGCTATTTTATATGCCACAGGCTGTTTGTCTAACTTGTTGGTTTGTATTTGCCTGTAATTTGTGACTGTTAAATAATAGATACTCTTTGTGACGAACGATGTCATGGCTCGGTATCCTATACTTGGCTCATTTCTATTCTTATTTTATTTCCATTTCTTCATGTCATTCTGGTAAACTTCTGAGTAGATCTCTGGATCATATGAAGACAATGAATACCAGTCGTGCATTTACAATTTCGAGGATAACCTCCAGCAATATTTCTACTAAGAGTTTTCTTTTAAATAATTTTTTTGTTTATAGTGCTTCAAAAAACTGATTTACTTGACTCTTGGTGGTATGAATTTTACCACAGAAGTTCTAAACTCATCCCTAGCTTTATTTCACATCTAGGTTCATGCCTTCTCGGTGAAAAATATAATTTTTAAATAGCTTATTTCTTGGTTTACAGGCACTTGAAAGCTAGGCTGGCCCTCGGATGGAGGATTAAATTGACCCAACATTTGCTAAAGAACTACTTAAGAAATAATGCATTTTACCAGGTAGTTTGATCAGCTCAGAAACAGTGATGTCTGAGTACTTGGAAGGCATTGCACAATGGTAATAATTGTCACACATTACCTAGAATTCAGCAATGGTAAATTCACATCAAATGCATCTCCTTGTAGGTCTTTCACATGTCAAGCAAAAATATTGATGCAGATCAAAGAATAACCCATGATCTTGAAAAGTTAACAACCGATTTATCAGGGCTGGTTACCGGAATGGTAAAGCCATCTGTTGACATTTTGTGGTGAGTACATTATCTTGATTTATTATGGTAGCACTATTTGTTTCCTGTCTAATCTTGATTCTAGGCTTTGAAATTTCATGTTCCTTTCCTCCATCCCTTATCTATCTTTCTACGAAAAATTCTCAACAATGCTGCAATTTTTAAGGTTCACCTGGAGAATGAAGCTGTTAACTGGAAGAAGGGGAGTTGCTATTTTGTATGCATATATGTTGCTTGGTCTGGGTTTTCTAAGGACTGTTACTCCTGATTTTGGTGATTTGACAAGTCGAGAACAACAACTTGAAGGAACCTTTAGGTAATTTGATCTTGGTTTAGAATCCATGCTACTATTACTAAGAATGCTAGATGTACTTACACGTGGAAATACTTGCATGAACATGTATAATGCCAAAATGCTGATACAAACTGGTGTTTCTAAATCCAGACTGCTTTGGTAGTTTGAATACGAAGCCCAGGAACTGAGCTCGGTAGTCACAACTCAAAAGTAAAACCAGAAGAACCATAAAACCTGGTGGCTTTAGTAAATTGTCTGGTGCTTCAAAATATTTATTTTTACCTACTTCTCATAATTGTTACTGCCATACAATCAAGTTTTAGAACATGTAATGGTCCATAGAACTGCCTCTATCTGAAAAAAAGGAGCGGGAAAAGGGAAAAGAAGAAAAGACTTTAAAAAGATTCTGTTTTGACAGAAATGAAAAAAGAAAAAAACCCTCTGCTACTGTCTCCTCAAAGATTTGGCTTCTTCTATATTGATAAATTTCTCTCCTCTGTTCGCCACTTCCTCATTAATAGCTTCTCTTTAAGTTTGCAGTTTGCAAAGCAAAACCATCTATTACCATATCATTGAACTCCCTTACATGTTTCTTGTTTCCCTGTTTTGATTTTTCAGTTCCTGTATAATAACAGCTAAATGGCCAAAATAAACAGATAAGTAAAAAATAAGACCAGGGGAGGACTCATTCACTAATTAAAATAAGTGATAGTTTAGCTCTTTGTTTGGCAACCAATCCAGAGCGTGATATCCCCCTTCCCCTGCTCTTCATCCCTCTCTGGCATCTATGTATGTAAACTGAATAGCTGGGTCAATGTGTGGCACTCTTGTTTGTCATCTGGGCCTATGTTTGGGCTTATATATTTCATTGGCCTAGATGATGATCATTTGGGCTTTCTTTGAAGTTAGATTAGATTGTTAAGATATGAGGCAAGAATGGCAAAATAACAAAACTGCAAAGATGAATATTTCTTTTGAGCAAACTTGCTTACATGATGCAACAGACTGATCAGAATATTCAAAATTTCTAATATGAGAAGAATGCTATGTTGCTATCTCATTTTTTATGTTTATATTTTAATTAATTATTTTTAGGTTTACTATGTGATATTGTCATGTCTTAGCAAGGAGTTTTGCCATGGTTAAACTCTTCAATTTTAGGTCTTCTCTTATTTTTACAGTTCATTACCTGTTTAGTTTTTAAAACATTGAAGGATGTGATACAAAAAACATGTTCTCCTGTGCTTGCATGTGTGTAATTTTATGAATATCTGGATGATGATGCATATATCATTCTAATAACTTATTCTATATGTTAATTAGGTTCATGCACGAAAGATTGCGTACTCATGCTGAGTCTATTGCTTTCTTTGGAGGCGGTGCTCGGGAAAAAGCTGTAAGATACTTTGAATTCATTTTTATGTCTGAAGCATTTGAATCCAAACTGTTGTTTCTGTCATTTATGATGCAAATGTAAATTTTCCTTGTGGAGAAGTAGACCAAAATCATCAATATACTTAATCTATCTACGGGTTGGCTACTGGAAGTTTGAATACATCCTTATGCTTATATCGCACAACTATAGTTTACATTTTATATGCCTGGGCTGAACCCCTATAAAATGAACTCTTTTTTTAGTGTTTCTACAATTGCTGTTTTCATACAGGCTTGAATTTTGCATCAAGAATTGTTTACATGCCAATCCTTGATAAGAAGATCACAACCTGTTGTGGGTTCCATGTGTAATTAAAATTTTGGTATAAATATTTTCCAGCTTAATATTTCAAAGACAGATATTGATTGTCGCCCTCCGTCTCTCGTTATTATATTACTAAAGGAATGTTTTGCAGCAAAATGAAAGCACTTCAGGCTTTTGCTCCTTGTCTAGAGAGGACTTGAGCAGATAATTTGTTTTAAACATGAAATCCATCTTAAGCAATTTTTGCATGGATAGTGGTCCACTATTTTTCCCCTTTTGCATGGTTTGCTACCGTGCATGCATTATGTTATTAGACTCCGTTTTCCCCATAATTTCCATGCCCGTCCCTAATTCTATGTTTGTTATATTTAACAGATGGTTGAGTCAAGATTTAGGGACCTTCTTGATCACTCTTTGTTACTTTTGAAGAAGAAATGGCTGTTTGGTATACTTGATGATTTTGTTACAAAACAGCTTCCACATAATGTTACTTGGGGTTTGAGCTTATTATATGCCTTGGAACACAGGGGTGACCGAGCCTTGGTTTCTACTCAAAGTGAGATATTTGACTCAAATTTGTGTTACTTTATGGTTTCTCCCTCCTATTTTTCTCTCTGAATGTACTTAACTATTTTCAGGTGAGCTTGCACATGCACTGCGGTTCCTAGCATCTGTTGTTTCTCAAAGCTTTTTAGCCTTTGGTGACATCCTGGAGTTGCATAGAAAGTTCCTGGAGCTATCTGGAAGCATCAACCGAATTTTTGAGCTTGAAGAGCTTCTTGATGCTGCTCAGTCTGGTATATCTAATTTACTCTCTCCTAATGGTTGTTTATACATTACATTTCTTTTTTATGTGTATTTTTATTGTTTTGGCTGAAATAATTGCCTCAAAAGATTGTCAGATTCTCATAGTTGCTAGCATTTCTTTTGAGAGCTTTTTTTTTTTTTTTCTAATCTGTTGGTGCCAAGTTTTTTTTTTTTTTTTGGGCAGTATGCCGGTGTTGAGTGTGAAAAAGCTTTACATAATACAAATATCACATGTTTGGAGAAAAAGGTTTTCTGTCAGTTTTTCGAGGGGTAATTCATAAATTATAGCAACATAAATGCATAGAAGTTAGTGTGCTTGTTTGATAAGGTACCAACAGACTAATGAAGTTTATTCCAAGTTGATTTAATTTAAACTGAAGTAGGTTGCATGTAACAGTTAGGTCTATGTGTGTGTAAGCTGCTTGCAATGTAACACTGCATATATTGTTCCTCATTATAGGACATTTTAACAAAAACAATAATACATTAATTTGTTGGGCTTTACAAAAACAGGGGATTTTAAATGTAGGCTGTGTTTCAATTTGATGTAGTTTTGCTCATGATATGTATCACGTGAGGAAGTCTTTCTTGTGATGTATTGCTTCTGTATGAAGCTTATCTGTTTTGTCCATCATAAATATTTTTGTTGATCAGCCACTTTGCATGTTTATTGATTAGGATCGACTTTTCTAACTCATCTTCTTTTGTCTTCCTATATATTTATTTTAAGACTTACTCAGTTACATAAATGTTGCACATTTAATCTAACAAGATTGTCATCTAACCAGGAGATTTGAGCACTGATAACTTGTTGCGGTCTCAGAGGACTGGTCTCTATACTGAAGATGTTATTTCTTTTGCCAAGGTGGATATAATTACTCCAGCACAGAAGCTGTTGGCTAGGCAGTTGACTTGTGATGTGTTACCTGGAAAAAGCCTGCTTGTTACTGGTTAGTATAGGAATTATTATCGTTTGCCTTGATAGAGGACTTACATCTGACATGCTTTTAATCTCTCAAGGTCCAAATGGGAGTGGAAAAAGTTCTGTTTTCAGGGTACTTCGAGGTCTCTGGCCCTTTGTGAGTGGAAAACTTTATAAACCATCCCACTATTTTGATGGAGAGGCTGTATCAGGTTGTGGCATCTTTTATGTTCCTCAGCAACCATATACATGCTTGGGAACTTTAAGGGATCAAATCATATATCCTCTCTCTCGTGAGGAAGCAGAGTTGAGGGAATTAAAGCTGTACAGAAAAGGTAATCTAGTTGCACAAGTTGCATTGCTTTCCTTATCCTTTAAAATTCTATTTTGATATGTACTGTTCATTTATGATTAAACGGTAATTTCTGGTGAATGAGTTAATTTGACTACTTTTCTAGACTGTCAAGTTACATGGTACAAAGGAGGTGCCATTTAGATTTGTAGTGGTGTATTAAAGATTAGTTACAACAAGAAGAAACTGAGCTTTTTCCCTCTATGTTCAGGATCAATTCTCAGTAACCTCAGTAAAGATTGAGGTCCTCGCTTATAATTTTCAGCTATTTCCTCTGGTCTTCCTCTGCCCCTAAAACATAGTTGGTAGCCAAAATTAGATTGAGTTTTTCAAGTTCCGAAAAAATAAAATTATCTGGAATTTGGGCAATTGATATTTGTTTTTTTTTTTTTTCTCTTGTGATGAGTTACCAAGGGACATGGACTAGAATTAAGTTCAAAATGCTCAAATTTCCATCTGGAGGTTTCACATGAGAATGTATCCGATCTCTGTGACTATCATTAAGAATGACATTACTGTTTAAAAGCATGGTAGAATGACAAATCCTTTCTTGTGTCTATTGGTGTCGAAATTACTCTTTATTTTTCTTCAATGAATTCTCCAGAAATAATGTATTGAATTTGTTTATTTTTTGGGAATTGTAAACATGCAAAATTTAAGGTGAAAATTCTGCAGACACCATGAACATTCTTGATGCGCATTTGAAAACTATTCTTGAAAATGTTCGATTGAATTATCTTTTGGAAAGGGAGGAAGGTGGTTGGGATGCCAATCTCAATTGGGAAGACATCCTCTCGCTTGGAGAACAGCAGAGATTAAGCATGGTTAGTTAAGCTAACTTGTTCCAACTTCAAGCCATGTTGAGTTAAGCTAATATTTATACAAGACAGAATTCTGTTGTATGATATCAAACTCTGTTTTATCAGGCACGGTTATTCTTCCACAAGCCTAAATTTGCTATCCTTGATGAGTGCACAAAGTATGTAACTAATCCCTATGTATTTTGTTTAAAAAACACTTGGCAGTTATCTAACTTACCTGGGTTTTTTCCCATGGCAGCGCCACAAGTGTCGATGTTGAGGAACAACTTTATAGACTGGCACAAGACTTGGGTATAACTGTTATTACTTCATCTCAGGCAAGTAGCTTCAATGACAAATATGCTACGGATTATTTTTCAGGCCATCTTTAATTCAGTGGATGATAAAATATTTGGGATGCTTGTTATGATTATCTGATTCACCACTTCCTAATAGAGACATTGCAACAAAGCTATAGTTGCACATTTCAATTGTAATTTTTCCATCACATTATTTATTTATTTATGCTATTGTAATTTTTCAGCGGCCTGCTCTAATACCATTTCACGCTTTGGAGTTGCGACTTGTTGATGGTGAGGGTAACTGGGAGCTTCGTTTAATCAAGCAATGAGTTTGGTGCAACGATCAACATTCTGTATGTGCTCTGCTGTGTACTATGATAGCTACAAGAACTGGGGATAACTCTGAACCCGACTTTGCTGTTTCATGGAATCAGTTAACGTAATTATACACTGGATAAATTCTTTAAGATGCTCAGAACATGGAGTAAAGCAAATGTGATGCCAGGTACCAGTAATATTTTAATTTCCCCTTTCGAAGAAAAATTCATCATTTTTTATTGTATACCACAGGCTGTGGTATTGCTCAATGCATGAGCTGAAGCCAAACGGTGAAGCAAATTAGATCAGATTATAGCAGATATTGGTAGTTCGGAGTTATTCAATGATAACAGCCAAGTAAACCATGATTAATGTGTAAGCATAAAGAAAATTTTCATTTACAGGTTTTTCATTTTTACCCTCTATTTTTTACCCTTTTTTAGCGGGTAAAATCCGTGGCGCGTCATATTGTAAGAATTGATGCCTAATTATTCCTGCCTCGTGAATAAAATTGACGTATTTTATCCCCTTTATATATTTATACCTATGCATGCAACTTTTTTTTTTTGTCTTTCCTCTTCTTTGCCTAGGATTTTAGCAAATTTTGTTTCGAAGTACTTAATAAGATTTTAAAATACAATGGTAAGATACTATTAAAATACAAAGGTAAGATTTAAAAAAAAAAAAAAAAAAAAAGAAGACTCGGAGATGAATGACATTCTTAGAGGTCAGTTGGCTTTTTAAAATTTTTACTCAAAGCCTAATCTCTAGGTTCAAGATATTTGAAAATATTTTTAAAATATAAAATATTAACAACTTTAAAATTAAATAAAAAATAATATTCTAAGTATTCCTCCCCATCACCTCACTTAATTTGACACACGAAAAGTTACGTACAGATCACCCAATTGCATAATTTTAAAGCCAACCACCTCTCCCAAAAGAGGGCGACTGGGGAGGAAGTTAAAAAGATCCAGCCCCCTCTTCCCCATTAATTTAAGCGGACCAAGAGTAAGGCTAGTGTAGTTGAGATTCATGTGTAGATCATTTAGTTGTTTTTATTTTGATGTACGTCACAAGAGAAACGCAACTCCATCTTTTTCCTTTCAAAAAAGAAAAGAAAGTTGATATAGATGAATTATAGTGATATATGTGATCTAGATTTTTGTGGCACTCTTCTTAATTAATGCTAGCATTTCTATTGCTTGGTGCCATTATTGTTAATCTCTTAGCAATATATATATATAAAACCCAAAAATTATCTTCTCCGAAAAATTTGTATGGGATTCAACTTGACTAAAAATAAAACATCCAAAAGTATTGCGGGTGTACACGTGATTTAATGAACCATTGTGTCACTTCATTATTTAACTATTTATCTTGTTTATCCTACTCAGTCATTGGTTTAATTTTAGGGGTTATTGTCATATAATTTATTTGTTTTTTTTTTTAAAATTCGTATGATTTTATTTCAAAATCAATCAGAATAATTTTAAGAGTTTTTAAGAGATAAAATCACTATAAATTGTAAAACTTATATTTTTTTAATGTTAATTTAAAAGTACTGGAAAGAAGTAGATATAATCTTAAAAATTGTCCATAAAAAATCAATATGATTTTCTAAATATGCAGATACAACAATTTAAAATTAAGAAAAAAGTTTAACTTTAAAATTAAAAAAAAAATTATGTACCTTTAATGAAAGCTCCGACACGTGTCAATTTCCAACAGCGAGTCTTCATGTCCTCCAAAACCACGAGAGTACGTATCTTTAATTTAAAAAAAAGGCTTGGTAATTGGTCCGAGACTCAATATTTGAAAAAATTTTCTCATCCCTTCAAACCAAATAAAATCTCCAAAACTGAAACTACTCTTTACTTCAGCTCAGAGCACACCAAAAAATGGAGAGAAGCACGCCCGTTCGAAAGCCTCACACCTCAACCGCCGATCTGCTGACGTGGACGGAGGCTCCCCCATCTGCCTTCTCCGCCTCCGCCCAGCGTTCCTCTGGTCGTTCCAACCAGGTCTATTTCGATAACAATTAGATACACACATTTGTAATTTTGCATGCTTGCTTCGATACACATTTTCTTTATCTGACGAATGGTGCAATGAAGAACAGCCGTCGGATAAAATCAGCAAAGTGCTGTTTGGAGGTCAGGTTACCGATGTCGAAGTTCAATCTCTCTTGAAAAAGTAAGATCTCTTTCTATTTTAAGTTTCGCATTCTTTTTAAGAAAAATTTAGGGGAAATTTTGCATCTTTAGCTGTAAATGCCGTTTCATTTTTAGATATAAGCTTGAACTGTTTTCTTTTTGGAGTTTGAAATTTGAGTTTTATTATTTTGTTGTAAAAATAAGACCTTGAATTTCATCCTTTTCTTTTTAGTTTAGAAATGTAGAACCAGATCTACTGTTACATTTTATTGGGTTTTGTTTTTGATCTCTATCAAGATATTAATTTTAGTTGAAATATTTAGTTGTTTTAGTGGTTTAAGTGTTAATCTAGCTCAAGGTCCTACATTTCTCTTTTGAGTTTTTTTTATTTGTTTATTCCTTAACCGACTTGCAATAGAAAGGAAGAAACTTTGTCTTTTTATATGAAAGCATATATTTAATCATGCTTTATGGAGTACTTACATTGATAACTTATGAGTTGTTCGGGTCTTTTTTTTTTGTTAGATTTGATGGTTAAGCTGTTTTTTATGTGCTTCATTTGAAAATGTTGTGTTTGAACTAAGATATTTTGAGTTAGACATTGTATGATAGATTGCGGTATAGACCATGACAAACATAACGTTGGGTAATATATTTAGTTGTTATCATAAATCTCAACTGTCAAGTCTAGTTGGCTAAAGCATAGCATTAGAGTTGATTGCACTCTTGTAGTTTCCTCATTTATGTATCTTCATTATTTCCGGATTCTTTTGTCTCCATCTGCTTCTTTTGTTTTTTATTTCTGGATTCATTGAATGTGCGAATTGTGCTGTCCAACTCAGCTCATTCTGGTTTAAGACTAATATTACATAACAAGTTAGATTTGGAACTGATGTGGAAATTCCTTGGGCTTTTAAGTTAACTAATTTAATTTCATGCGCTTGGATTGCATGCAATTTTATTTAACATGGAAAGAGTCCAGCTCAAACCAATATTTTGACTTTCAGTTATCTGGTCTCTTGTAATGCTTATTGGATCGTTGATTAACTATGGATTATTGATACATATACTCCCAGAAGTTGGACTCTGTTCTAAGAATTTCATGACTTTGCATGAGTCTGTTGTGTTAACCAAATCGTTCTTTCTCATTTGTACTCTGGCATGGAGTTATGTAATATAGTACATTCATCAAGGGCCAGTTTGGACATTTGTGGCTATTATTCATCTGAGTCCATCTGAAATTGTTGGCTATTATTCATCTGAGTCCATCTGAAATTGTTCACTATTGCTCTTTCAGGAAGCCTTGCTCAGGTTACAAAATGAAAGAGATGACTGGTAGCGGCATTTTTGCCGCCAATAGTACTAATGGTTCATCTGAACCTACTGCTACTAATCCTACTAATAAAACAGGATTGCGCATGTATCAGGTATCAATGATCTCCCTCGCAGAATGAGCATGATTGTTCACCAGTTGTCCTAGATGTAAATTTACCATTTTAAACTTTGGTGATATGATTTTCAGCAAGCAGTGAATCGAATTAGCCAAATATCATTCAGTGCTGATAGGGGTGTTTCTCCTAAGAAGCCTACCTCTCTTGCCGAGGAAGCGAAGCAGCGGGAGTTAAGCGGCACATTGCAAAGTGAGTCAGATGGAAAGAATAAAAAACAAATATCAAATGCAAAGTATAAGGAGATAAGTGGGCATGACATCTTTGCCCCTCCTTCTAAAATTAAGCCACATTCATTGGCTGCTGCACGCTCCACTGAATCAAGAGAAAGCAAAGATGTGGGAGAACCTGTGCCACGAAATGTGCACACATCTGTCAAAGTTTCAAATGTGAGTTTATCTTTTTTGTGTCTGATAATCCTTTCTCACTGTTTTAGCATTGGTAGAAAGTTAGAACTGTTTATTCAGTGGTAGTGCCTTTCCAATATGCAAGTTATTTTGGGGGGGTTTGGATGCGTGGTTGCTTTCCAATCAGTCTTTAACACAACATCCATTTTACTTTTAGGAGTAGTAACTTCATAGATTCACTACATTACAACTAAAACGAAAAGTGTTGATAAAGGCCAAATCTGTTAGTCCCCTCAGTCCCGCAATGACAGTAGAGGCTTCCATTATAAATAACACTGTAGCAATCCTTTATAAAACTGGTCAGATGCTTTTATGCTCATGTGAGATTGGGAACTAGCACATGTTTACATAAATTTAGGGTTAAACCTGAACTTTTTTGTCTAGCAAATAAAACTTTGTTTTTTCTGCATGCAAGAATTCCTTCAAACAAATTCCATTTTAGGCTTATCATGCCCGCATTCATCCACAACTTGATCATTCCAAGTGCTCCCTCTGTTCTTTAAGTTTTGCTGCATGCAGAACTATTTCTAGTTCTTCCTACTTCTCCATATCTTGAATTTGAAGTTTCACCAGTCATATAGCTGCTAACATTTGTTTATAGCCTGCTGGAGGTCAGACAAGTATCCTATTCACCGAAGAACCTGTTGTCAAGACGACAAAAAAGATACATAACCAAAAGTTTCAAGAGCTGACCGGTAATGATATCTTCAAGGGAGATGTTCCTCCAGGTCATGCAGAAAAACCACTGAGCAGAGCTAAATTGCGAGAAATGAGTGGCAACATCTTTTCTGATGGGAAGGTGGAACCTCGAGATTATCTGGGTGGTACACGCAAGCCCCCTGGTGGTGAGAGTAGCATTGCCTTGGTTTAAATTGATATTACGTTGACTGTGTACCAGTAGTGTCTTTTGCTGTACATCCCCGTTTGAGTGCAATGTTGTTACTGTAAAGTGCCCTTGATGCCGAATGACAATCAAATTTGGGCTTTGGAGTGGCGTATGTTGGTTGTAGCTTCTGTATACGTTGTTATAATGTAACATTTATATCGAAAACCTAGTGATAGGCTAATGTAGTTATTTTAACAATTTCCGGTGTTGTGTTTTTAGTGTTTGCTCTGGACGCCAGACCAAATTTGTTTGTTGCTGTGGAATAACAAAAGGTCCTTGGTGAGTTGGTCTCTGATATGTTCTTGAGCATACACCAAAGTATTTGATGTTAAAATTTAGCTTTCCTATGTCTTAATAGTTTGATGTATGTATCATGCATGCTTGTCATTGAGATCAAAGGATCAAATGCCATTGACAAATGCTAAAAGCTTGAACAAGACGACAAAGTGATATTTCCTATGATAACTGGCTTATGAAATCCGATTGGGTTCAAGACATAACTAGTTTCTAAGGATATTGCTAATCATTTTTTCATCCTTGCATCGGATATTGTCGCCTCGACTTCTGATGCTTTGTCTCCTCAAAATAAAACCAAAGACTCAAGTTCCAGTCGTGCGTAAAAATTGTTTACTTGATGAACACCCTGCTATTTTTTGTTATGGACCAAATAGGCTAGTACTTGTATCAGCTGCAGCATTTCAGTGACCCTGGCCTGCATTGCTTTGCAATCCTAATTTACTAAGTACTGCAAGCAGTAGTCGTCTTCATGATTGAAAAATGTCTGCAAAATACTTAAAAAGGAACACCCAACTCAACCACTTCATCTTGAAAGTTCTACATGGAAGCAGCGGAATACAAAAGCCACGCTTAGACAATAAAGACAGACAGAAATCCAAGACAACATATAGCTGAAAAGAAAACTAGAAATCCAAGCAAGAACTGAACATAGAAAACAGCTCAGACATCTCCAGCTCCAATCAACGCGAGAAGCATTCTCTCATGGTCTCCAGAAGTATCTCCAGCAACTGCTTTTTCCAGAGGGACACTGTTTCTTCGCTGATATGCCTCCTTAATTCGCACCATATCTACCTCTGCCCTAGTTGTGACGACTCTAGTAAGAGCCCTTTCATCTGTTCCTAACTTATTGATCGCTTGCCGTAGAACCGTCTCAAAATATTTCTCAGGGACAGTCAAGCACTTAATCACAGCTCTCAGCAATTTGAGAAATTCATCCTTGGGGTCAGCCTTCAAATCCTGCAAACCAGTATCTCATTATCAGTTTGAATTAGAACATACTCTTATTTAGCATATACTTATACTTTGCAAGTCTATTCTGCCAAATGCTATAGTGACATCAACCTGTCTAGACCACCAACTTTATAGTTAAAAAATGTTAACTCAAGTTACTGCTTTCGGTGTCTCATAACAAGAAGTATTATTTCAAGGGCCATCAGAATGATTTCTGGACAGGTAAATGATTGGCGCCCACTAAACTTTTATATTTGTTTTTCGTTCAAATTAATACTATAACTTTGACAGGCTGGACATATTCAAGAACTTATCCTTGAGCTCATATCAGAATTTATTAAAGAAAGTCTTCCTTCAAATTTTCCTTTACTTCCATATATCCTCTCATGTAGTTAAAATGGTAGGATGAACAACAAGTCTTCTCATGGTTGCACGAACACATATAAATGATACAAATTTAAATTTTCACTCAATTTCATAAGAAAACTGTTAAGCAGGGCCAAAATAAATACCTTGTTAATAGCATTCCCAAATGCAGAATTATAGTGATTGAGAGTTGCATTTAGTTGTGCCTTACTCCTTGTTGTTACAATCCTGATTACCTCCTCATCACTGTAATGCTTGTCTGAGATCTTATCACGAAGTATCTTAGCCTCAGACTTTGCCAATGTCATGTTCACCTCCTCTCCCTCATATCGGAATGCACTAACAAGTGGGACCAAAAGCTGCACAAGCAAGTAATATAAGCAAACACTTCATAAATCACATTTAGATTTGTGTTCAGTTTTTAATTAATTTTGGTTAGATCAATATGTTCAAGGGATGATTTAATCAATTAACATGTCAGAGATTTTGCAGTCTATTCAGGATTCAACTCAAGAAGGATAAAAGGGGGAAAATTTTCAAATTGCCCATGCCCAGGAAATTTAAGACTGAACCTTGCGATACTCTCCAGTAGTGTGGTGTGCTACATCTTCTTCAAGGGATTTCTTATAACGAGCATGATATGCCTTCCTCACATTGAATAGTTCATATGAAGACCTAGTGCAAGCTATTTCCATGAGAACCCAATTGCTTGATGTTAACCTCTTTGTAGCTTCATTCGCCAGAAATGCATCACGCTCTGCTGGGTCCAATGTAAATAGTAGCACAGCCCGCTGTTGGGTGTGGAAAGAAAAAAAAAATCCAAATTAAAAAGTAATAAACCTTCTGAATAATAGCAAAATTACTTTCCCCACTTTCCTTTCAAGAGAACTGCAAACACTGCATACCAAAGCCAAACATCAAGTCTTGAACGCAAAATAATCATACATTACTTATTCCATTAGATAACTTGGCAATGTAAATCGTTCTCGTCTGAACAAGATTAAGACAAAGATATGTCAAAATCTGACCTCGAAGTCACTTGACAGTTCCTTATCCAAAGACGTAAGGAGATCTTCTCCATAAGCTTCACCATAAGCTTTTCGAATTGAATTACGCTGTGCTGCATTCCTGTGAGCCAATATGTCTATAATCAATTTCTCATTCGTACCCCAGCCTGCAAAAGATTATCAAAAACAGCTCATTGTCATAGCCTGTCCTTTGAGCGCACAGAAGCAAAAATTTAACAGGACATATCTGTTTTTTGTGTAATACAATACTTATAACCAAAATAGCACAAATTGAAATATTATTTCATTACCCCTTCAAATACTTAATGAGAAAAGAAAATGGTTCTGCAATTTAAGCATACAAATGCCAGATGATTAAAATAAAATCTAATGCTATGTTTGGTAGTAAGGGAGAGCTGAAAGAATGGAAAGGTCAATTGATCTACAAACTATAAAGGCAAAATCTGATGTGCCTAGACATATATATAATCAAAGTTCTGAATACCCTTTTAGTCTCACTTCAAATTAAACAAAAAAAATCTCCCAAAATATTAGGTTCTACAATCCCCCCTCCCTGCTTTCACCCCCAAAATAACAATCCAAAATATCAAAATCATTTAAAATGCAGATCAGATGGTGATCCAACACTGAAAGATCAAAACAACAGTGATCAGATCAAGCATCCATGATCAGTCAAAGTAACCATTTCCAAATGAACCTGATCACCATCATTTCTCACTTAGCTGATGACAAATCCCAAAATTTTCTTTTAAAAAAAAAATTTTACTATCATATGACTGACTTCCAAAGATCATAATAAAAATGACCGATAACAAAACATGAAACCACCTAGGAACAAAGCAGATCAACCAAAATACATAAAGCCCATGATCCACTTCAATGTGCATGATCAAACATAAACTCAACAACAACAAATCAAAGTAAAAATAAAAATAAAAGATTGATCAATGACTCGATTTAGAAATGATAGAAGTAATGAAAGACCTTCAAAAGCTTTACGAAGTTGCTCAGCATCCTCAGAAGGAGCTGGAACATGAGCTGGCACTTTAAGGGTTGCCATTCTCACTCTGTCTGTTTTGTTTGTGGAGAATAGAAAACGAAAGAAGAGATTGCAGAGATAGCAGTGATAAGGAAAAGGGTGTACAGCCTTAACCCTTTCTTTATAGTGCAAGAAAAGTAATTAAATTTCATTTTTGTAGTTAAAACTTAAATGTTAAAAGTATTTTATGGTAATTAGGCATTCACATGAAAATTTCCGCCGAAAGTTTTGCAGCGCATTCTCTGGCAATAATTAAGTAGGGACAACAACAAGATATTTTCCTTACCTCTGATGATAATGTAAGACACGTGTTGCAGGTAATTGAGTTTTTAAGCCAACTGTTCCGCATTTCCAAGCGTTTCATTTTCAAATGGGAAAACAATGGATTGATTTGATTCCTTTTTCGGACGGTTTTGATGGGACAGATAGCGCCCAGGGATTGATCCATGTCTGATAATTTGTATGAATAATTTTAATGCGAGTATTTGAATGATACGATTTAATATAATAAAAAACGAATAATTAGATATGATTAACTTATTTATTTAAATAAATAGATATTATTTAAATTAATATTTAAACCCAAAAATTTATTTAAATATTAATGCTTTATTTAAATGATAAATATGATTATTAATTTATTTAAAAAATAATATTAAAATAATTTTTATAATTTGTTTTTTATATATACTTGCATGAATAATATAGTATTTTAAATTTGTTATCATTATTTGACATGTATAGGACATAAATAATATCGTAACTTAATTATATTGACATAATTAAAATATAAAATATAATTATATTAAATTCATGTATAATTTTTTTATATAATTTTATATCATATTATCATGTCATATTTAAAATTATTAAATTTACTCTTTAATAAGTCATCAAATGATTAAGGTCATGCCACATGTTACTATTCGAAAGAGGAAAATTGGTCGTATATTAAATATATATTTAACTTTTAAATTTTAAAGGTTTTGTTATTTAATACTTAAAAATTTTTTCCATCAAATGGATACATAAACTTTTAAATCATTATTATGTTAGTACTTCGGATTAATGTTGTTAGTTAATTTTATTAACCTAACATAAATATTGAATAAGATATTAATATGTGTCAAAAAAGTTTAGTTAGCATTATATCATCATTGTCATGTCAATATAAAAAATAAAAATTCTAAAAATTTTTAAAAAATTTTAATTTTTTTTAAATTATAAAAAAGTTAAAAAATTTCAAATAAATTCAACAAAATTTTAAGAAATTCTTTAAAATTTTTTAAAATTCAAAAAATTCTAAAATAATTTTTAAAAAATTTTATAAATTTAAAAAAAAATAAAAATTTTTAAAAATTATAAAATAATTAAAAAAATAAAAAATTCTGAAAATTTTTTAAAATTCTAACATTTTTTCAAATATTCTAAAATAGTTTCTAAAAATTTTAGAAAATTCAAAAAAATTATGAAAAAATTCTCAAAATTCTAAAAACTTTTAAAACCTTTCAAAAAAAAATTTTTATTTTAAAAATTTTTTAAAAATTCTGAAAATTTTTAAACAAATTTTAAAAGATTTTAAAAATTTTTTAAAATTTTTTAAGATTTTTTTATGCTAACATAATAATAACGGTGTGACATTAATTGAATTTTTTTAGCACGTGTCAACATCTTTTAGATGTTGATGTCATGTCAATAAAATAAAATTAATTAATGATAAAAAAAAATTTTAGATATCTATGTGACAAATCAAAAGCATTTGTTTTAATGATAAATACACTTTCTTTTCTACTTAAAGAATCAAATTTTCATTTTCATTTTTCTTAAAACTGTACTTAAATAAAAAAAATAGAAAAAGAAATAACTAGTGGCTCTCCATTGTAATGACTAGATTGTTCACTCAAATTATGAAAACACTATTAATTAGTTTGTTGAAACTCCAAAAACTTTATGCTTCAAATTTTTTTCGGATTTGTGGGAGCTTTGAATCAGATCTGAATAATCAAAGTTTTAGGAACTTGTTAAAATGAAAATAAATTAATGGTAAATGAGAGATAACTTCTGAATATAGAACAATGTATAGTAGGTAATATAAATTCACATTTGCGATTCTCATACCAAACAGAAGTCTACAAAAAGAAAAAGATTTTGTATACAGTTGAATTGCTGTCTTATAGTATGAACTAAATTGGAATTGGTAGAATTAATATTGCAATGTTTTCAACCACAAGGGTGGTCGTTTCTTGCATGACACCTTGTGACCGAAAGAAAAAGAGGAAAAAAAGATGCAGAAAAGAACAAGAAAAAATTAATGGAGAGATAGCAACTTGAACTACTTAACCCGTTTCAAAGCCCTTTTTTTATAATCTAATCTTCTTCCTTGTTGACGTGTGGCCTGTCCCACTGCTAGAGCCAAAGCCAATTGTTTGGGAGAACTCTGAACTATACCTATTGAAGTCGGATGATATATCATTTTCAGCAATACAATAGTGAAAATGCATCTACTCCATTTTCATTTCCTTTTAATATCTGAACCAACTTTCTTTTTTAAACATAATACTACTGGAGATCAGCTAGTTGCTACAAACCAAGCAAATGAATATGCAGAAGAAAAAGAGTCGTGTTGTTGCTGATAAAGCATGGAATCTCTTGCGTTTAGCATTGTTATGGGCAAGAAAGGTTGGTGTGTTGAAGAGAGGGCTAAAGGTCAAGGGCCTTGGAAATAAAGCTCACAGTGACCAAATCCATTATCTGGAACGTCAGCTCTCGTTTGATAGGACTCCTGACTTCCATGTCAAGAAGGATCATCATACAGGCTCCATGCAGTTTCTTTTCCCTTGCGTAGGCGCAAACACACTCGAATTCGATTATGATATTGGCGATGATGAAGCTGGTGGATTTTATGGCAATTACAGCGGAAGGGAAATTTACTTAGAAGAAGAAAAAGAAGAAGAAGGAGAAGAATATGAATGCAATGGCTATGAAAAGAAGAGTCAATTAGAAGACGAAGGGATTGATTCCAGGGCGGAGAAATTCATAGCTGAGTTCTATGCTCAAATAAGATTTCGGAATTGACTAAGATAAACTTGAAGAGGCTACAATTGTATGATATATATATATATATATATATATATATATATCTAGTTTCTCAGGGAGTGGCAGAGTATCTTGGCAATCATGAATTGTTGTTTACAATAAGTGTTCCCCCCTTAATTTGATTGAGCTTCGTTAATAAAGTAGCATTGAGAATTAATGTTTATTGATATTATATATATATATATATATATATATTTATATCCTCCATAGAAATGTCAATTAATTGAGCTTTTCATATAGCAATAAGATGGAATTAACTATGATGTAAATTGGAAGGTTGAAGGGAAAATTTCAAGGCATATGCTATAATTACCAAGTACTATTTCCTTGAATTGAGTTCCTAAATCCTAAACTAAAAGCAGCGTGGGTTTAAACTTGAACTATGTTACTCCTTGGAGTAAATACAAAGTACAGAAATGCACTTTTATTACTACCAATACTGTTTTACCACAAGAAAGAAGCAATCAACACAAAATGAAATGCAGACTTCAGACTAGAACATCACTTCACATTTTGCACAAATTTAATGGTATAATTGGGCTCAAAAACAACATTCAAATTGCAATTATTCAGTGATTTCAACAACCCTAACTTTTGGCTTCTGTAGGGCTTCTTTCCCGAGAGTGAGAATAAGCACTCCATTCTCCATAGAACCCTGAATCTGATCAGTCCTTGCATTATCAGGCAACTTGAACCTGCTCATTAAATTACCAGTCTCAGTGTTTATCTGAAGCATTCTGTCATCATCAATTAAAACTATGATTTCATCCCTGGCGACCCCTGGAAGGTAAGCATTGAACACATGTGGTCTTTGGGTTTCTCTTAAGTTGAATTGAGTCCCAAGGAGTAGGAAAACTTCACTGGAGAAACCAGGGAAAGGGGTGGAAAGGAATGAAGGGAAAGTGAAAGGGAAAGCATCAGTGAAAGGGTTCCAAAGATCAAAGTTGTTAAATGGATCCCATAAGTCTAGGGGAAAAGGACTGTGACTGTGCCTTGATGGCCACTGATTGGGACAATTGACATGTTTCTTGTAGGTTAATTGGCAGAATGGGGCTGAAGGAGAGCGAAGGGAGCTCTTGAGTGCCTTGTTGGCCACTGATTGGTGTTTCTGGTGGGTTAATCTGTAGAATGGGACTGAAGCAGAGTAAAAGGAGCTATTGATTTTGGGGAGAAACAGAGTAAAGAGTGAAGTTATACGAGAGATCTGGCACTTTTCTAGAATGCATGTGAGCTTTGCAGCTGGAAGTGAAAGTTAAGCCCACTTTAAAACACTATTTTTCAAAGCATTCAGTTAACCAATCTCTTTCAATCCATCTCCTAAATGTTTAAAATTCTCGTGTCTTTCTTCCATCATAGTCCTGGAAGCGAGACGAGAAAAAGGAAGCATTGAAAGATTCGACTCCACAAACATGTTTAAAATTCTCGTATTCTCGTGACAAAAAAAGGAAAGATTCGACTCCACTGGGGATCGAACCCAGAATCTCTGGTTCCGTAGACCAGCGCCTTATCCATTGGGCCATGGAGTCATATTGGGAAAGAGTATCCATAATAAATATAGAGATTGAACGAAGGTGGGGTATCCACTTCACACCCTTCCTCACTTCTCCATTTTTTTATTTTTCATTTCTATATTTGTTTTTATTTTTTTTTAATTAGATAAATTTTATGAATAAAAGTTAATGGAGGGAAGATGGTGAAATAATCAATATATAAATGGTTTTAATTTACATCAATCCAAAATAGGTACTATTTCTCTTTAAATTAAGATCTTATCAATTTTTTTTAAAATAAGGTAAATTAGAGATGGATTTAAGGTATTTCGTTTTGTTTTAGGTGTTCATATAGCATCTCCTTCTATTTGTTTTTTCTTTTCATTATCTTTATTTTTTTTAAAGCTTTTGCTTTTTTGTTTTATTTTTTTTACTTTTATTTTTTTATTAAATAAATTTTATAATAAAAAATCAATTAAGATAAAAATGATAAAATAATTCATACTCAATGGATTATGATTCGTATTTGTACATTTTTTTAAAAAAATCGAGCTTTGATTATAGCAAAAGTTTTAGTATTACACCTGAATCTTGGTTTATATAAAAACATATATTTTATTATTTATTTAATTCTATATTTATATATGTATTTTATTTTAAAATATTATTTAATATTTTAATTTAATAAATTTACGTATCATTTCATTTAGATATGGCGATGGTCGAAGCAAGGAGGGTTATTTTTATACTCTAACTTGATTTGATCTTATATTGTATAAAATTATAATCGACCCAATTGACTCAACCCTCGAAATTAATAAAATATTTTTTAATTTAAAATATTATTTTTAAATATAAATATAAAATTAAATAAATATGAAAAATATTAATATATAAATATAAAATTAAATAAATAATAAAAAATATTTTTATATATACCCCAAGTTAGGTTAGGGTAAGTTTGCCAAAAATTCGATTTCGATTTTGTTTTATCTAAAATCTAATCTGATCACACTCGAAATTTGATTTTAAAAAAAATTAATCTTATAAGATCGGATTAGATTAGAATCCAAGAAATATATGTCAGATTGCCAACCTTAATCTCATTTGATTTATTTTAAATTTTATTTATTAAATAAATTTTGTAAAGAAAAGTTGATAGATGCATAGATGACAAAATAATTTATATACAATAGCTTTTATATTCATCAAGGTTCAATTTATGTATTTTTTTTTAAAAACTAAAACTTTAGTTAAATTTTACCTTTTCAAACTATTTAAATCAAATCGGGATAGAGTCTGGGATCAAGTTTAGAATGCTCTATATCAAGCCTCTTTGAAATATATAAAAGAATAAATTTTATTATTTATTTAATATAGATATATATTTATATATATATTAATAAAACTATTATTTAATAGCTTATTTTAATAAAAAATTATATTTATATATAATTAAGTTATAATTTATATTAAAAAATAAATATAATTATATTTGTTTATATATTACCATTCATTAAAATTTAATATAAAAATTTTATTTTATATTTAAAATATAATTTTAAAAAATAAAAATAAACGAAACGTGAGTTTAATTCAATACGTAATAAATAAAAGTTAATCACTTAACAACTTTAAGGAGTTACTTTAATTCTACTCTCTGTTTCCTCTGCTCTGGCTACTGGGTAATGTAGTTTCTCCACAACGGTAGATACTATCATATTATTATTACTTATGGTGGTTTTGTTGTTGAATTTGGTGGATTCGGCAATCTTTTAGGAGCTAACAATGAAAAAAGAAGGTCTTTTTTTGAGAAAATGAATGGAATATAGAATCGACAAAAAAAGGTGGGAACTTGCGGTGTAAAATCTCATCTTCTGCATATTGGATGATAAAAGGAAGGAAATGGGAAAGAAAAGTCTTTGAGGAGCAAAGCTGTTAACTTTGTAACTGATCTTACCACTGACCTTCTTAACCCGATCTCCGATAAACCCTCCAAGCCCTCTCACGTTCCTCCTGTAGGTTTCTCTCTATCCCTCTCTCGTTTTGCTGATTTCTCTGTACATATCTTGAAAAGTCTTCTTGTTTCCCTTTTTGTTAAGGTTATGAATGCTTATGATGATGATGATCACGACGATGTTGCCTTGTTCTGATGTTTGATCAACATCCCAGTTAAAGTTCGATAATGGGCAGTTAAGATATAGGTTTATACTCTTGATTCTTTTGACTTTTCATGTTTTCAAGGTATTTGATTGGCTTTTGTTTTAATTTTCATTTTTGTCTGTTTTTTGGTTCTTTTTCTCTTGGTTAATCCTTTCTTGGAATTAGAATTATTGAACTGATTGTTGAAATTCTTTGCCAGAACTTCAGTATGGTTTCAAAGTGCATTTTTCTTTTTTTTTTTTTTTTTTTTGTAGGCTTGCTATTGTGAATTTGTGATTTTAAACTTTTCTGCAATTAAAAAAACTTGCGTACGAATCTCAACCTTGTCCAAAGAGGTGGATCAACTATTGACTAGTTAATGTTTTTTGAAGTATTACCATGTTGAGAGCCTGCAATCAGGGTTCAAGTTTTCACTGTATTGGTTTTCTTTCTAGTAGGAAAATGTGAGTGAGTCAAAAAGAAGTCAATTAGAGTTAATCAGCAAAGCGGATGATAGGGATCTAGTTGATGGCCCTGATACGTCTTCCTTTAGTGCATTCCTCTATTCGCTATTGGCTTCTTCAGAATCAGGTCACAATTTGAATCCAGATGACCAAAATGATAATCAAGAGGAAACTGGTGATGCATCTGACACACTAATGAAAGAGAACGGTGGAAGGAAAAGCTTACTTTCTAGGGGTAAGCAATCACTTAGAGCTTTCAACCAAGTTACTAGGATCAGTGGATACAGAAATCAAGATCACGAGGGTGATTCTGACATGAAAAGTGATGATGAGGGTGATGCTAAATTTGATGGACTTGAGATGAGACATATGCAAAATGTTAAGGAACCTTTTGTTGGGCTAAAAGCCTTCAATCCAATCACACCAGCGGAAGCGAAATCAAACAATAAATCAAACACACAAGAAACAATAATTTAACGTGGTTCGGTCCAACTGACCTACATCCACGGATGAGAAACAAGATCCACTAGTTGTAGAGAATTACAAACATACATCAAATCATCAACCTCACTCAACAATCAATACTCATAAGACACTCTCAATCTCCTCTAGTCTTATGGAGTATTCTAAACCCAAATAAACACAAACTCAAACCCTTGTGCACCCTTTCAACATGACCAAACACATACCCATATGCTCCCATACATCATACCTATATGGACCCTCTCAGTCTCCTTTAGTCCACTCATAAACAAACATACACACCCATAAGACGTAAAGCCCCAATACTCCTGTGGGGTGTCTATCCCACAAAACCCTACAACTCTCTTACATCTTTTTCTCATACCTAACCCTGTAGAGACTTCACCTATTTATAACCATACAAACTTGCCCATTAAGAATCCCTCTCCTCTTAGAATTCTTCTCCTGTAAGTCAAACTTGCCTATTAAGAATCCCTTTCCTTTTAGAATTCTTCTCTTGCAAGTCAAACTTACCTATTAAGAATCATCTTTCTCTTGGAATTCTTTTTTTGCAAGTCTTCTTGTCCATCAAGCAATATCTGACAAATCCCAAACAAATCTCTAACAAATCTCAAACGAATCTCTTATGGGATTTGAGTCAATATTCCCAACAATCTTCACCTTGACTCAAATTCCATCAATCATCTGTCTTCATGCTAGACATGCTTGGCTTCACCTACAATGGAAGTCTTACAACCATCTTCTTTTCTCTTGTGTCTTCACGCTTCATACAAAACAATCTTCAATCTTCAAAACTCGAACTCGAACTCTTCCTTTTCCCATATCTGAAACTGTCAACTATTCCCATGTCTCGAACTATTGGCTCTTTTCACATCTTGAATCTTCAACTCTTCTTACGTTTCAAACTTTCAGCTTTGATACCACTTGTTGAGGAACACCACAGCTCTGATACCACTTGTTGGGCTAAAAGCCTTCAATCCAATCACACCAGCGGAAGCGAAATCAAACAATAAATCAAACACACAAGAAACAACAATTTAACGTGGTTCGGTCCAACTGACCTACATCCACGGATGAGAAACAAGATCCACTAGTTGTAGAGAATTACAAACATACATCAAATCATCAACCTCACTCAACAATCAATACTCATAAGACACTCTCAATCTCCTCTAGTCTTATGGAGTATTCTAAACCCAAATAAACACAAACTCAAACCCTTGTGCACCCTTTCAACATGACCAAACACATACCCATATGCTCCCATACATCATACCTATATGGACCCTCTCAGTCTCCTTTAGTCCACTCATAAACAAACATACACACCCATAAGACGTAAAGCCCCAATACTCCTGTGGGGTGTCTATCCCACAAAACCCTACAACTCTCTTACATCTTTTTCTCATACCTAACCCTGTAGAGACTTCACCTATTTATAACCATACAAACTTGCCCATTAAGAATCCCTCTCCTCTTAGAATTCTTCTCCTGTAAGTCAAACTTGCCTATTAAGAATCCCTTTCCTTTTAGAATTCTTCTCTTGCAAGTCAAACTTACCTATTAAGAATCATCTTTCTCTTGGAATTCTTCTTTTGCAAGTCTTCTTGTCCATCAAGCAATATCTGACAAATCCCAAACAAATCTCTAACAAATCTCAAACGAATCTCTTATGGGATTTGAGTCAATATTCCCAACACCTTTGGCTGTGGGAGATCTTCCAGAAACTTCTGAACCATCATTGCTTCTTACGGAGCAAACAAGAAATGCCCTTTATTCAGCACTTCCAGCTCTTGTTCAAGGGAGAAAGTGGTTATTGCTCTACAGGTGAGTGGCACTTTTCGGTTTGTTGAATTGAATTTGGTCTTTCTTCGGATACATAGTTTTGCTTATATTTAAAAACAGTTATTGTTCTTTCATTGATATATCTCTGTTGTCCTTCACAGTACGTGGAGACATGGTATATCACTCTCAACACTGTACAGAAGAAGCTTGCTCTGGCCTGGCCTCAGTTTGCTGGTAACGGTTAAATGACTTTCTCCTGGAGATTATCTTTGCTTTTATATCATATTTCATATGTCTTCAATGTTGCCATACTGTCATAAATATGAAACAGACATTTACATCACAGTGAGCTGGATTGTCATTCCCATTGTCCAATGCGGGATGTTAGTCCTCTAGGGACATGTCTGTACCTTTAACCTTATCAATTTATTTATTCTCCATAAACTCATTCTATCATATCGAAAGATTCTTACATCTACGGATCCCTGTACTCATGAATTCTTTTTCCAATTCATATTCAATTTTGCACTTGTCTTTAATCTGTCATACCAATAATGTGTAGATTTCAAATCCAGTTCTCCTTTATCTATGCTTGAACGATGAATTTCATAAGGTACAACATGTTTGATTTCAGACTCCTCATTGAGGTTATTGCCCCAATGCAAGTCCTTGGGCAAGGAAGTAAATTTGATTTTACATGTATAAGTGTTGTGCTTCTTGTAAATTTCGTACCATCACACATATGTAGTGCACAATAATTTTTGAAACTTGGGTTCCTTTTCTTTTGTCTCCCGGTTCAATTTTAAGGTTGCCTTTTGATTGAAATTACTATAATTATATCTCATTAGTGACTATTAAGTGGTTCTCAATTTAACCTTCTATTCTGGTGCAAAAAAAGTTTTTATAGATAGCTTTTTGCAGGGGGCTATATCAGCTGCTGCTACCTAAAACAAACATAATCTGCAGAATTTTCTCGGTTCTGGTTTTCTATCCTTCCTTTTTTTTTTTACTTTATTTATTTTTTTTAAGATAAACAGTGCTTGGGCATCTATGAGTTGTATTTGGACTTCTAATAGGCCTAGAAAGACATCAGTCTGATCCATTTCTACATGAGAATAGAAATTTTTGAATTTTTAACTTGAAGATTAAGTTATTCTTATTTCAAAATGTGATGTAACTGTTCATATTAATGATTTGGCTACACTACTATTTCTTCATGTCAGCATGAATGTAGGCATGTTTATTTTCTGTCTATGATGAAGCTGTTCCATTTAGGTTTATGGGCTGATGGCATTTATTTTTTCTTAGGTTGTTGGAGACCGTAAGGGTGCAGTGTTTTGGTGGTCTGGTTGAGGGACCCCTAAAACCAACTAATAAGAAATACCAGGTGATGCTAGAAAACACTTCTTGTATCCAACAGGTATTTCTTATGAATATCTTGTTGACATTACATTTTGAACAGGGAACAAATAGTACCTTTGTTTTCACAAATAGACCCGGTGATCCAGTTATATTCCGTCCCACAGGTATTCCCTTCTTTGTCTACCGTTTCAAAGTTGTCACAGTATATAGATTCCTAGCTGTCTAGACATTAGAGCATGTGGTGCTGAAAAAGTAACTACTGAATGACGATCATGTATGTGTCAGAACATAGTATATTGACAGCTGAAATACCATATAGCACTCATGCATAATTGACCTAGTCTGCAAGGGGGCTTGGACAAACGATTTGCTCTGCCATCTTTCTTTAGTATTAAAACAGTTTCTCTCCGAGTAAACTTGGCAGATCTAACAGCAAATATGGAACAGGTGCAAATCGATATTTCACCCTGTGTTCCACTGAATTTCTGGCAATCGGTGGTGGTGGCCATTTTGCACTCTATCTAGATGGTGATCTGTGAGATTTCTGTCCCTCAATGGTTCTTTTATGTAAAAATATCTAACGCTATCCCCTTTCCCTCATTCTCCCTTCTCTTTGTTCCTCCTTTTAAATAGAATTCTTGTGTTAATCATCTCTTTTTTTAAAAAATAAGTTTGCCGCTGGCAAGCTTGTCAATGAAACACTGCTTTCTGATATTTCCAATTTTTTTATGCAAGGTTAAATGGATCTAGCTCGTACTCAGAAGCCTATGGAAACCCCTGTCTTGCTTTCTCTGAAGACTTTGAAGTGAAAGAGATTGAGGTATGCACGATGCCCATCCTTCTCTCTCTTGCTCCATTCCACACCAATGCCACTATTTCCGTTTGCTTCATGAATTCACATTTGGCGTGTTTGTAATTTGAGTATGAGATGTTACCCTAATATTACAAGTTTGTTCACTTTATCCTTGTATGTTGTATCGCAAGTTGTGGGGCTTTGTATATGGATCAAAATACGAGGAAATACTCGCTTTAAGCAGAACAGAGATGCCTGGAATTTGCCGGTGGTAAAAGCAAAAACACCCTTCAAGCATGTGGCTGTCTTATTTCAATATGATCATTGACCACAAGTTAGTTCCGATAGTTTTCATTTGGTACAATCATCTTTTGCTGTGTTTGCTGACCTATTCCTTTCATCGTACATGTCATTACTGCTTTCTTATGCTTGTACATACATGCCAACGTTGTATATACAACAAGAGCATATGATAATTAACTTGGTAACTACCCTATCAATCTGTTCTTAGCAGGAGTAGAAGCACAATCTTTCTGCTTTTAAACAGGATTATCCCTACTCATGGTTTGTTTTAAATCAAGCCTCAGTGTAAGCTGAAAGTTTAAATCTTTCACCAGACATTCTTCAAGCCTGTTTAGCCTGGTTGAATGTGTAGTAAAAATGGTGTTGAAATAGAGAGGAGTCGTCTTATCCTTGAACGCCATAAACCATAATTGAAGATGATGGAGGCTGCGAGATGGCCGCCTTTTCTTTATTCCTTTGGAATTTTCATACCGGTGAAAAGAGAAAGGAAGAGAAGGATTATTCAACTTGGAAGCGGGTTAAAAGGTAAGTGGAAAGATTGAAATTTCCTACCCTTCTTCTTTCTTTCTTTTTTTTTTCTTCAAGGCTGTGCATTGAGCAAAATATTATAAATAAATTATTGATACCAGTAAACAATATTACACGACTTATTAGTTATTACAGCCTGAAATAAAAAACCCATAACAACAAGCTAACTCTAATCAACGAACAACTCTACCACCCAAGACCTCAATACCAAAAGGGGGAAAAGAGGGCAAAAAGGAATGCACCTTCCAACATTTGGATCGATATGAGTGCTCACAACAAGATCGAAAGCGCTTGTTGTAAATATCTGTCACAAAATTGGTATAAAAATTACATGTAAACTGCTTTTTCATCGGTGAATCATTAACTATGGCAGCTTGTTAGAAATGTTTTTTGTCAATGTTGGTTAGCCAGGAAAAAAAGGTTTATAATCATGCCTTTAGCAACTGCAGATTAATTGCCAATCAAATAAATACCTTCTCACTTAAGCGGTGAACTTGATCTACTACTCGGCTGTAAAATAAAGATGCTAAAATCCCCTCACACAACTGTTGCAGCCTTTACCAGAATTCCTTCTTCTAACTTCTGGGGAGGACCACTGATCAGACCAGTGGCATTGACATCTGCTGTTTCTCATAGGCAGAGGCATGAACACCGAAAGCAGCACGACCAGAGGGGTCAGGATTTTTTGACCATGCTGCATCCCATTCCACTGCTTTAGCAGTACTGCAAGCCACACTTGGACCCCCTGGAACAGTTGACCTTGCAGCATTCTGCTTGCAATTCGAAGATTAATCAGCAATATCAAGAAAATTGAGCAAAAAAGGTGTTAAAAGGAACAGACATAATAAAATATTATGCTAGAGGTGTATTCGGTTCAGAGAAGAATTTCTTATAGTCATATAGAGCCTCTTTTATCCTTGTTTGGTCTGAATTAGTTTCACATGCCCTAAAAATCTCACAATACCTGGGCCTTTTTATACATCTTTGTTGGCTAAGAATCCCATTTCTCCATCGATAGGTGTTAATAATTTCTAGTAGAAAACTTGTGGGACATAATGTTATTAACTTGATTGCGTTTTCCATAACACTACTACCTGTCCCCCAAAAATTTGGGAATGTCCCAAGCCAACCAATTGTGGGCAAGTAGATAAATGATGTTCTCCCTAATGGTGGAAAACTAAAACAACCTGGCAAGCATCCCACCCATAATGGATCAGTGAAATGTTGTTTTCAGTTTATTTTTCTTTCTTTTCCAAAAATGATAATTGGACATGGAGTAAAAGCGAATTTGGGACATGTTGCATTCCCCTCAAGAAAATCTAGATACACAGAAAAGAAAGGGATGGAAAAATAGAGTGAACAGTGTAACACCTTAGGAAAAAACTTCTCAAAGATAGTTCTGTAATAGTATCCCTCTTTTGTGGTTGGAGTATTCTCAGGGTAGATAAAGCTCGCATTCATCAACATTGCATCAGTGACCTGTCAAGTTCACAAACAATAGATTGTTCCTATGCAGCCAAGTGGAAAATGTCTCCAAGAGGAACTACAAACAAATAAGCCTACCTGTTTGTCAGCATGGTCCTTTAAACCATCAATCCAACTGTATCCAACTCCATCACTGAACTGCTCCTTCTGCCTGTACAAAATGTGCTGAAACAAAGAGAGAAAAGCAGTTTCAAGAACAAGAATTTCTTCCAAGAAATTTTCCATCAGAACTCAAATTGAAAGATTACTACACTGAAGAAACATAGTCATTGAAAACAGGACCAAGTAAAATGATAAGTCCCAGTAAATTTGCTAGATGGCAGGAATATTTCAAAGGCAGATTTACCAACCTTTTGGCAGATATGGCTTCTGATCATCATCAAATGCATTACGTAACACCCACTACTCAATCCTTCTGAGATCAGGCCTTATCTGCAATGGCAATAACCATAAGCGGGCATTCCTTCACCCAAAAAACAGTCTGAACATCTAACTAAATTTTATAACTCTTAACAATGTTCTAACAGTCTAAAACATAGTATCGATCAAGTAACTGACCCCCTAATTTCCATCAGCTCATTATCAAATAAAGGAACCTAGAAAACCCACTACCAACTTACAGACCAGATTAAACACCAAATGCTAGAACACATCCATGGAGTGAAATGCTACCCTCAAAATGGACAAGTGAAACCAGGAATGATAACCTTGCAGCAAAAACCAGAGATAGAGCAACAAGCAATAATAGCAAGAATGCAAAATGGAAAATAGCCTCTATGCATTCAGTACTTTTCTCATGTAATGACAGTAAAGCTTTTGTATAAGTTATTCCAGTATAGACAGACACAACATTCCTTTTCTCGACGGTTAAACTAAAGAATGTAATGGAAATGAAAGATAAACTAAAGAACGTAATGTAAATGAAAGATAGAGAAATATCAAACCATTTTCCACTCTGGATCTATACTCATTGCAATGTTGATGAATTCTTTATCTAAAAAGGGTACCCTAGCCTCAAGTCCCCATGCCGAAGTTGCTTTATTTGCTCTCAAGCAATCATAAAGATGAAGAGCTTTGATCTGGTGAATTATTAGAACATCATCAGAAGCCGAACAATATACAACAGGTAGTCACATATCAAGCCTAACATATGGATTCTTCCAACTCCTTTACTAATGCCCAGGAAAACGAAAAGTGAGATCATCTGGAATACCTTTCGACATGTTTCTTCATGAAATCCTCTTTGTTAGGTGCTTTATGGAAATACAAATAACCTCCAAAAATTTCATCGGAACCTTCCCCTGAAAGAACCATTTTCACTCCTAAAGATTTTATTTTTCTTGACATAAGAAACATGGGGGTGCTGGCTCTAATAGTCGTCACGTCATATGTTTCAATGTGGTAGATGACTTCCTCCAGGGCGTCTATCCCTTCCTGATAGGTCAAAAGAGGAGAAAGAAAATTAAAAAAAAAAACCTTATTTCTCCATCTTTTTTTCAAATGAAGTGGGAAATTGCCTGGACGGTGAAATTAAACTCATGGTGACGAGTTCCAATATAATCTGCTACCTCTCTTGCAGCTTTAAGATCAGGAGAACCCTGAATAACAAAATGTCAAAATTATTATAAATAAAGAATAATCTCAAGTTACACTTCAAACTAAGATCAAGATAGTGTGTTATTTGAAGCTGCAGAGATTCAACCTAACAACTAGAAAGAGATCGGATGTAGATATTATGTAAATTATTTGCACAGATTATTTGCATATACTAGTAGCAGCAGTTCCAATGCAAGTATATAGCATTCTTCAACGAAGAGTCAAAGAATTTGATTTACCATCAGTTACTCGCACTGAACAACCATAGCGTTTAAGGCAACAACAAACATATCTAATGAACAGGCATATCTTTAGACATTAAGAAATGTCCCAGGGAGGAAGAAAACAAACATAATAAGAGGATATGGAATCTTTCTCCGTGCCACACAAAAGTGAGCATTAAGACCTTCAAACCAATGCAGAAGGTGTGTAACTGTGACCCCCACTGGCAAGCAACTTCTGAATTAGTTAGCTGACGGGAAGCTACCGCTGCAACAAGTGATGAGTCCAGCCCTCCAGATAAAAGCACTCCAAATGGGACATCTGTCATGAGCCTCTTAAGCACAGCCTATATAAAATAACTTCACGAGGAAAACTTAGCAGTGAAACATAATTGGCATAGCACAGAAATAAGTCCAACATTTATTAATTTAAAATCAAGGGAATAGTAACAAATGCTAAAGCCATGTGCTTCAGTGCCTCTTCAAGCATTCAGATGACTGATCCACTAAAAAAACCTTCAACAAATATTAAGAATCTTAAAATATTTCCATTAACAATTTTCTTTGTTTGAGTCATTCATGACTAAATAGGCTGATATCAGAAAATCGAGAGAGGACAGAGACAGAGAACTAATGGAAAAGGATAACACAGAACTACAGAGAGCCATAGAGGTAGACAAAGCTTCCAATTCTAGATTGGAGGTCAAGTTGAAATCTTAAGACCTAAGGTAGGTGGGAGATCTCCTAAAAACTAAGGGTATATTAGAGTAACAAATCACCCCCTAAACTAAGGTCTGTTGTTGTTCTCTTGAACGCCAATTAACTAATGAAAAGGTGGTCACAAGAAAAGAAACAGACTAATAAAGCAAAATCCAAGAAACTAAGCTGACCCTAGCCAATTAGGGGAAGGGGGACCAAATCACAGGGACTCAAAGACTTTAGCAGTTCTCCTTTCATATTCTGAACAATGCTTTACTGCACTAGCATAAGACTGCTCTGCAGTCTGCAGTAATGACACGGTGACTACTTAGTCAATACAGCTTACTTAGGTTTTCCACTCGATTTCTAGCTAACTGAGAGACAAAATAACGACGTGTGATTCCAAAGTACTAAAATAAAACCAATAAAATCAACACAAGAATAAAAGGAGGTTTAAACTGTGCCTTCTCAAAGGCCTCCCGTAGAACTTTGGGATCATATGGAGTTGAAGGTATCTCCTCCAAGTGCCATGGGGGGTTATACCATCTTCTAAGCCCTCCTGCAGAGATTACAAATGTAACAAATAAAGGGCATTGCATGCAACAAATCATAAACAAAGGTGAATTTAAAAAACTGATCGCAGAAAAACTGAGAAGAGAACAATATCATGTACCATGCAAATTTTAAGTTCTCCTTCAGAAGTTATATGATCAATTCTTAAACAAGCTAGAAACTAAAATATCCAAAGAAAAAAATACCTTGCTTGCTCGAATATATATGCCCTGGAAGGAAAGACATAAATCGTTCACAATCGTCACTCAAAGCTTTCATCTCAGAAGCAAACCATACCGAACCTGCGAAGTAAATTGCATTTAATTAGAAGTATGCATCCATAACAAGGAGGAGGGGGTTAATATAAACCAGAATGAGAAATGGAAAACTATTTTTTGCCTTGTTTTGATAGATCTTAATTTGCTCATTAGAAATGGAAAACTATTAATAAAGCACAAAGCATGAAAAATCCAGCCAAACTGGAACACATCCAGCTAATTCCTAATGGAGCCAAGACTAGGTTCACAAACCAGCGAGATAATTAATTAGCCTAATAACTAACTAGATTTTTGCCATGCATTATGCATCTTAATAGAACCAGTAATCGAAAACTTGATTGGATATTGATACAATAGACTAGAGAAAAGGAAACTTCTTCTAAGTCGGCAATGCCACTGACAAAGTACACGACAATGAAGACTTCATGGTTAGTTCATAAAATAAAAAATAAAACGCAAAACTTTCAAATCATAAAATATAGAATTGGCAACAATGTCAAAGTCCAACTAATATTTGTTTAAAATTTTACAATGCTAAGAGTTTTGTTGGATGAGTTATGAAAAATAATATACATGTTGGAATATTATAAAAATGTATCATTGTAAGTCATGTCTTGATCGAACTATTGTTTAAATCTAAAAATTTACATAATTTTAAAAAAATTTAATAAAAATTAAAATTCATTAAATCAGTTTGGATATAATTTTTTTTATATCACTTTAAATTTTAGATTAAATTTTAAATAAAAGAATTAAAATTGAGATCTTACTTAACTAAAATAAAATTATATAATTAAAATATTATAATTATATAAATATATATATGTAAATTTTTATTTTAATATTTTAATTAAAAATTATATTTAAATTTTTTATTATACAAATTAAATTTAATGATTGAATTAAAATTTTTTTTTAATTTGTATCAAACTTAAAAATTTTTGAAACCCAAATTATTAAATCAAATCAAATTTAAATAAATATATAAATTATTAATATCAAATACAATTAATTTTAATTTGATAGCTCATAAAGACTTCTATCAACACTTGGCCCAGCCTTACCTTGCTCATGATTAATCGTGGCCCCTCCCTTCCTTTCAGCGGCTCTCGTGGTCGGAATGCGGAATTGGAGTTTGACCTGTTTTCTAAGACTAAGAAGATAACAATTATTAAAGCAAAAAATAAATATTTTTGGGCCAATAATCGTAATAATATATCTTAGTTCCCATATTTTCTTTGGGCCGTCTTTGACTCTTGACCCCTTTTAAATCGAAGAAACTGAAAAAAAAAAAATTGTCATTTTACTTGGTCAAGAGTAAGGATGAAGAAATATATATATAAAATAAAAATAATTTAAAATTATAATATTTGATTTGGTTTAAATTAAAATTTTTTATTTAACTTAATTTAAAATTGATATTATAATTTAATTTAAGTTTGATATTAAATATATATTAAAATTGAATTGAATTTTAAATAAAAAAAATCAAAAAAATAAATTAAATCAAATCAAATTATATATTTTATTAATTTTTATAATATTTTATATTTTATAAAATAAAAATAATTATTTTATATTTAAAATGATGTAAATATATTAAAATTTTATATTAAAATAATATATAAAATGTAAAAAATTTTAAAAATCATAAGTTAAATTAACATAATATAATTTAAATCATATAAAATTTTGATTCCAATCTAATTTTAAAAATTTATAATATTATATTTTTTTATATATTATTTATATTAAAAAAAAACAAACAAACAAACCAAATAAAATCATTATCACGTCGTCAAAGAGCCGAAGCTAAGTCGTAGGAGCAACCGCGATTTCTTGTGTGACAGGGAAGAATAGAATCATTCTCTGATCCCATTTAAAATCAATCTCCATTGCATTCGCCAGCAAAATTATCAGACTAGCGAGGCAAGGATCGACGTTGGGACGGTAAACAAGAAATTCCCCAAACATTTTCTTCGTGAAGGTCGCCAATAATGCCGGCGACAAAGCCCAAAGCTTCTACTCAGAACACAGCCAAAATGAGTCCACGCGTTTGGTTTTACTCCATTTTGCTGACTCTTCAATACGGAGCGCAACCTCTCATCTCCAAACGCTTCACCAAGTAACAATAAATTCCTCGAAAACTTTAGTTTATTTAATTCTGTGCTTTTGATTTGGCTTGTAATTAATCGCCTGTCGGATTTAATATTATTTAATTTAATTTTTGAGTGATCATTTCGAAATCCGGATTTGGATTATGGTGGAAAAGTAGCAATTGATGAAAGGAACGATTTTTTTAATATTTTATTTTATCATGAGCTTTTGGCTAAGTTGAATTTTTTTTTTGCCTTAGTTTTTTTTCTTCTTCTTTATATTTTCAGCATAATTAGAGATATTGACGTTTGAATTAGTCTCCGAGGGGAGCTTATTTCTGTTTTGAACTTGAAGCATCATCTTGGCATGTCCCTTGTATTTTATACAGTTAGTACTTGTATATCTTCATTGGCACCAATTGCTCAAATGTGTTCATGGTTGCTTATTTTCATATCTTAATGCGAATCTTTTAAAGTTTACAATGCTATGATGTAAATTCAGTTTAATAATGATGGTACACATGAAAATGCCCGCACGCTTGCACGCATGTATATCGAAAGATACACCACCCCTAATTCCTTAGTTTTTATGCATATCTTACCCCAGTCCGAACAGTCCGAGTACGATTGAACAATTTTCTTTTTCAAGTTTTTAACTCATGATAACCATTTTTAACAGACGGCAAGTAATTGTAACTTCATCAGTCTTGACATGTGAGATAGCCAAGGTACTTTTTACAGATAATTTATTTTCCTTTATTTCTGGTTCTTTTAGCATTTAAGCATATGAATTTATAAGATCTTTGACTTTTGAATATGCTTACTAGGTTGCATGTGCTCTTATTCTCATGGCAAAAGATGGTAGCTTAAAGAAACTGGCGAAGGAATGGACTTTGATGGGTTCACTTACTGCATCAGGTCTTCCTGCAGCAATTTATGCACTTCAAAACAGCTTGTTGCAGATATCTTACAGGAATCTTGATTCACTTACTTTCTCAATGCTGAACCAGACAAAGATATTTTTCACTGCCTTATTTACATATATCATACTGAGGTATCTTTCTTTGCATTTATCTCCTTTGAGTGTTTTCCAGCAAAAGAATTTGCCTAGATGATATTACCTCCTTTTAGTTTTAGAGAATTTAGTACTGATCATCTGGTTCCTATTAAAGCTAGAAACTAGGATGATGTTTATATGTTTTACTCATTATAGCTCACCAATATGTTAACCTGTTTTTGAGTTTTGCAAATGACTTAATTGCTAGTTATAATATGTTTTATGAATTTGATAGTTCTAATAATTGTTTTTTCTTTGCAAAATGGCATTATTTTAATCAAAAGCATCATGATAAGGCAGTTATTGATGTGGACAAATGTAATGATATTTTGTGATATATTTCAGGTTATTTGGCTTAATTTGTGGTTTTTCTATGTAGGCAGAGGCAGTCAATTCAACAAATCGGGGCTCTGTTCTTGTTGATCATGGCTGCCGTTCTTCTAAGCATTGGTGAAGGCTCTAGCAAAGGTTCTAGCAGTGGTGACCCTGACCAAATTCTATTTTATGGAATTGTCCCAGTCTTAGTTGCTTCTGTACTCTCTGGTCTGGCTTCTGCATTATGTCAATGGGCTTCTCAAGTAAGAAATGGCTTATTTTCCTGTTTTAAAGATACAAATTATGAAGGCTTGCCTATTTTCCTTATTTTCCTTAAGGTTTTCTTTATTACAGGTCAAGAAGCGCTCATCATACTTGATGACTGTAGAAATGTCCATTGTTGGAAGCTTGTGCTTACTGGCTAGTACCTCTAAGTCTCCAGATGGAGAAGCTATCAGACGCCATGGATTCTTTTATGGTTGGACTCCACTAACTTTGGTAATAGTCCTATTTTATTAGAAAATTTCTCTGAAGAATATTGGGGATGCTTTTGGGTTTACTCAAGCAGGAAAAGGACAGAGTAAGACTGGGTAGGGAATTTTGCAAGTTAAGACTACCATATTTCTCTATAATGGATGCCTGCAAGTTTATGTTGGTAATACTTTTTATTTATTAACTGCTATGGTACATGAATGCTAAAGATTGAACACAACTGTCCTTTTTCCAGATTCCGGTTGTAGCCAATTCTCTTGGTGGGATTCTTGTTGGCCTTGTCACCAGCCTTGCTGGTGGTGTGAGAAAGGTAAGCCTAACTACATAAAAGCAATACGGTAACTACTTAGGATGGAGTATTGAAGGATAGAGTGATGATTAAATGGGTGCAGGTCAACATGGGGGCTATGGAATTGCATATGTTATAAATCATCAAGTAAACAAAATATCAAACTTAGTCATTGACCTCATTTCTTAATTAGTTTTTTACCACGTGTTGACATCAAATAGGGGTGAAGGGTAATGTAGGCCAAGTGCCTTCTATGTATCTAAATTCTAAAGGACACAAATTTCAGAATATCATTTTTGGGGGATCATTAAAGCTGAAGATCATTCTTCCTTTTATGCCATAAATATTTATTGTTTGAATTTATTTTCTATACCACATCATTTTCTCTAGGATACTTATGCCTGCAAAATTTTCTCAAATGCCTGCAGGGGTTTGTCATTGTTTCAGCACTTCTTGTAACAGCCATGCTGCAATTCCTTTTTGAAGGAAAGCCGCCGTCAGTGTATTGTCTCGTGGCTCTTCCACTTGTCATCAGTAGCATTTCGATATACCAGAAATATCCATACCAAGTTAAAAAGAAGGAAGCCTAAAAACTTGCAGGCTGATAAGGGGATTTCTCAGAGTGGCCCCAATTGTTATAGTTTCCATTTGTTTTCCCAAGTTTTAGGGGAGGGGTAACAGGAATTTTAGGATGTTGTACTTACTGGCTACTAGTGTAGGCAATGAAGAAGGCAGATTATACTTGATTTCATCTATTTCAGGACATTTGAATTGGGTATTGATTGTGACTGAAATTGGGAAGAACAAGAACAAGGCTTTGATGTAGTAGTCTGACCTTTACAAGCAGTGCAAAATCGTATGAATTATGAAATGAATAATCATGCATGTGAAGTAATTGAGAAGTCCTATATCATGCTCTGAGATGAGAAGAGTACTTCAGAACTTGATTGTAGACGGTGGCTTCACTGAACAAAGCAATAAATAAAGAATACCAGAATCAGTATTCAAATCCTTTCTTTATTGCTTTGTTCAGTAAGATAGAGTTGGTGATGACTATTGAATACTGAAAAAGATTATTCAGTTACAACGCCTAAATAGAGATAATTACCATTGCACTTAAAGAATCTTCTGAACACACATTAATCATAAACCAAAAAATGATTTGAATGAAGAAATAATTAAAATGAATTTTTATGGAAGTATTTATAAGCTTTAAAAAAAATGTTTGAAAGACTTTTTCATAAAGATATTTGATTTGAATGTAGTATCACTATTTTTGAAACAAATCATACTAAACTTTTAATTTTAATTACTAAGATTCAAATCCTAACCTCTTCAATTATATTAAAAAAAAAAAAAGAACTCAAATTCTTAACTGTTATGGTGTCTGGTGGACTGGGGCCAGGTTTCTGTTTGTTGGAATATTAAGACATTTAGATTTGAGAGGACCTTGAAGTTATCTTCAAGGCCCATTAATACTAAACGGAATTCTAGCCCAGCCCAAGATAAAACGGGGCAAAATAAAGCACAGCAATCGCCGAGGAAACTTTTCCTTCTGCAAAAGCCTCACAAAAACCTCTTAAATTGCCATTTCGAGCTTCGAGCTCCATAAGAAGAAGCCAGAGTAACCAAAAAAACAAAAGAAAAAAGAAAACGGGCAGTAGATTAGGAAGACCAGTTGTCCACTTCGCGAACCTTCCAATCAAGCTACTAATGCCAAACACCTTCACCAACATGAAAGAAATAGCTCTCAAAACCATCCCATCGGCATCCAAGATCGAGATCAAACGCGTCCTCGAATCCCTCTACGGTTTCGACGTCGAAAAAGTCCGTACTCTCAACATGAAAGGCAAGAAGAAGAAACGCGGTGGTTTCTTAATCGCCAGACCCGATTACAAGAAAGCTTATGTCACTTTAAAAACCCCTCTTTCTATTTCCGAGAATCTTTTCCCTATTCAGATTATTCAAGAGGAAAAAGAGAGTATGAATAAGAATAGTAAGAGTAAGAGCGTTGTGGGAGAAGGGGAAAAGAAGAAGCATTGGCTTGATGGGAAGATGAAGGATGATAGAGTAGAGAAGGGGAAGGGGAAGGCTTATTTATTTGTTGACGTGTTATTTTGAGATGGCGTTTTATTTTTTTTTTCTTTATTTTGAATTGCTTAGCTTTTGTTGGATTGATTGAGCATAATTGAGTAACTTGTTTAACCAAAATGGAATTGATAAACTTGCTTTCTGGTTTAGTATAATTGTCGATCAAACAATTCTATGAATCCTCCAGTGCCTAGTTGAAAAATTGAATTCCTGTTCGCCTTCTGTTTCATTAGAGATATATAGGGTGAGGTATCTTATGATGATAACATTCAGTCTAAAGTCTAAACCTTGTAAACTAGTCAAAAATGGAAAGGCATATATGCGGTTGAGGCTATTGGCTGGATTGAGCATTGACGTTACAAGATGCTTACTGCTAATAAATTTTAAGATAACGATCGCCTGCGTCTAAAGCTGAGTCTAAAGCCCGCTGGATTTGATCTATTCTGTCCGTCTCCAGTGTCATCACTTTCTGCCTTCACATGGAAAGAGTTCTTAATCTTCCTCCAATTCAAACTCCAACCTGATGCATTCTTTTGCTTGTTGCATATCCTTTCATACTCTTGTTGCAGATCAGAATAGTCATTTTGTAGTTCTGACATCTTTGTCTTTACATTCTCAAGTTCTGATTTGAGGTCCTTTATCTCTGTGTTTGTGGATGGTCGATGTTCCTCTTGTTCGGAATTATCTCCTCTTGTTAATGGTTCCTTACCTTGCATTGCCATCCTCATTTTTGCTTGCTCTGAAAATAAAATCTGCATGTATTGTGTTGTTCGTAAACTAATTAGCACTCAGAGGATGAGTTTTATGCCTGGTGAGTTTGTCTACTTATCAAAGTGTCAATAGCTTCTCTTAATGTTCCTTCTCTTCATTCTATTGGCATTTTATTTCATTATCATGTTATCAGAGGCCTGTATGCCAGATAAATTCCGATTTCTTGTCTCAATTCTCTGCAGTGAAATCTATAAACTGTATTAGGGACTACATGGTTTAGTTTAGGAAACATCTAAACATTACTTTTTGGTGTCCATACTTGTTCTTTTGACCCTGTGATTACCTTCTTTAGTGAATGACAAAAACATACACTCACACACACGCATAAATATTAGACTGTTGTGGTTATAAATGTTCTGTCTTGATTTCTCTCTTAGTTTTGTACTCTTTTTGGAGTTTACTTGAGCTTTTCCTGCTATGGATATGTACTTATATAAGGTGCTTTTTGGTGTTCTCTTAAAGTGATGCGCTTCTCAATGACAAATCATTGGTATAGATGCATGCCTAATATGGACAAGCTCCCTCTATAATTTATAAATAATTTTCTGTTGAATTCCAGAATGATGAGTTATCACAGTTGTGAGTACAGGTTTGTAAAATGAAGATCTGTTAACTAGCATTATGAGAATCATTAAATGCTTGCACTTGTCTTAGATGTGGATTTGCTATTTATATAAAGATTTAAGGAATCTATCACTGGCCTGTCAATCTAACTTTAGTATAGGTCCCTGATGTTGCAGTATTGCATGATACTTTTGATTTACTTTAGAGCCATGAATCTGGAGTTTTGTCCAATAACTCTTTAAGAATTGACTCATTGATCTTGATTTCTGATTCAGTACAGATTTTTCATAACTCATGGTGATATTAATGCAATGAAAATTTTTGAATATAAAGTTCTGATACAAGTTACCTGAACAACCGTTTGTAGGGGCAACCTATCATTTTGTGCAGCATGCATGCACGCATCAAATGATAGTTTTTCACAGTTCATTATTTTGCACAATCTTCTCCGGTCATGCTCAGATAGTGTAGGATGAGTCTGAAAAAGTTATCAAGAATTAAATATTAAGATCTACATCAACAAATGATCTGAAAAGCATAAGAGGCTTGAAAAGTAACCTTGAGATAGATATCCATGGCCCTATAGAGACCATCATCACATGATCGAGCATTTTCTGGCAAGGATTCAGCAAGAACCTGAAATTTTGTGATGGAAAGATTTGGATCCCTTGCTATTTCAGCTAAGTAATTGTCCAATAGCTTACTAACATTTGTTTTCCCCATTTGTTGCTGTTGTTGTTGTTGTTCATGCAGCAAGAAATAGTCCAAAATCCTTTGCACCACATCTATGTTGTGCATTGTTCGCTGCTCAGGCGAACTGTTGAGGGAGTTATATGAACAGGAAATCAGTCTAATTTCATGGTTACAAAGGGAACTTCTCTTTTGGAGATTTTCTTTTTGGATTAAAGTTCTAAATTAGACAATCTACAATTGAGGTAGAATACTCACTTTACCATTATTCCCTGATCTTCATTTTTATAATTAGGGATCAGTAGGTCGTTAACATTGGCATCTTCCAGCATCATTCCAATTCTCTTTTCAAGATCTGATATCAGAGCTGGTGACGCGGAATATACCAGGGCTGTTTTCAGCATCTGCAACAAGAACTTACATGAAACAGCTTCATATTGAGACGGAAGTATGCTTACTAGGTTTTCAATAATTGTTCTTTGCTCCTTGTTTTGCGCAGAACTCTCTTCTTCCTCCCTTCTCAAAATGATGAACTGCAACTCACTCTTTCCGTATCCATATCCCCTCAGTCCTTCCAGTTCCTCATCCATGTATGGCAGCCATTTATCTGCATAATTCATTATGCATTTACCTACGATCTCTGCTTTTGTTCCTTTTGCTCTAATTGCTGTCATAATCCTCATGAAATGATGAATGTGAAGGGTAGCCACATCATCAAACCACCAACTTTCTTCACTAACTATTTCTCCAGTTGATGCGTTCTCTCTTGAAATCTTATGAGCTATTGAGTCACAGCATCTTCTGACAATCTGGAGGCTTTCTGCCCATGGAACTAGGGTTTCACAAGATTTGAGGACAGTAATAGTGTCTTTCCAGGAAGCCAGGACTACAAACGTGAGAAAAGCTTCTGTCTTGGCTATGAGATTCCCATCTTCAAATTCTTCTGTCATCTCTAGATATTCGGATGCACATCTCAGTGAAGCTACGTTATTGGGGTTTAAATCTAGTGGGAGACCATAACAAAATTTTAGAATCATCTCAAATGTTTCTGATCCACCTGGAAAATTTTCAAGCTTGAGATCACGTCCAAAATTTGAGATTGAAGGTTGAAGTTCCAACCGCCCAATGTAGCCACATTTTGCTATCAAAGGATACTGTTTCAGGATAAAGAGATCAGAGAGCTAGTAGTTTGATAACAAGGTTGGCTCTTCATCCTTATATACATTAATTTCAAGTTGTTAAGATTATTGTGTTAATTGACATGAATAAATTGAAAGAGTAACTGGTTTCTTTTATCTTCCAACTTGGCCAGAGAATATTCAGATTTTTCTTCTCTAGGAAAAATGTTTAATTCTAGAAATCTGAAATAGTGATAAAACAGGTTTAAAAGCCAAATGCTTTATTTGTTAATTATCTGTCTATATATCATATCACGAGGGATTTTGATTGTTTTAGAGTTGCATTGGTGTTCTTATTTAATGTGTTTAATTCCTGAACCCTACTGTACTAAAGAAGCGTTCAAAATAATTAAAAATAAAAGGTAAACAAGAAAAGAAAGGGTCCCGATAGTTATGCAGGTCTTATTGGTATCTTCATTTTGTTTACTAGTTACCTTGTGAACATTGAAGATGACTCCTTGAACTTGGATCGCTAAATCTGTGGGGATTTGAGATGTGGCAAACCTGCATTAACTCCCCAAAAAAAAATAACGGAAACCTGAGCTGCAGGGATAAACTTTGAAACAAATGATAAGTAGCTTGTTCATTTCAACATATTTATTGATTTACAAAGCAATTATTCTGTTGTCAATCCTTGTTTGTTGGGTTGAAACTTGAGAGTTTGAATAGCAAGGAATACAATTTTTACCATGAGAGTTCTTTCCTTTCAAGGCCATCGGCTGCAGTGATGAGTTTGTTTGGAATTATGATGCTTTGATCATAAACTTGATGATCATTGCCATCAGCATCACTCCCACCAGGACTTCGTGGATGAGCCATTTGAAACGACTTCTTCATGGTGAAGCTCTTCCTGCAAATATGTTAGTAAGTTTCTCATACTGTTTATAGGGATGAAGAATATATGAAGGAAAAAAAAAAAAAAGGAGGGTGCAGCTTGAATAAATGTGAGAAGCAATCCTGTGGCTGGAAGGGACAGATGGTCTTAAGTTAGTTGGTAGACTGCAACCTTCAGTTTTTTTTTTGGGTTTAATAGATGGAGATTAATCAAGGTCGATGTTACAATTGAGGGGAAGGGAATGTTGGGTATGATTTGTCAATTTCTCAGCCACTTATGCTTGGATTATTTCTATGATGATTTTGTGGTTTAATGGAGGCAGACACACTGTATCAAACATTTATTATAATCCTATACAGTCCATGTCTTAGATCAGGAAACTTCTTGAATTTGAATGTGAATCAAATATCTGAAAATTTTTTGGCCGATTAGAAAGCAGCGTGAGAGAACTTGTATTTCATTTGCACATGCATGCATTTTTTTTTTTTTTCAAAATCTTTTCGTTTGAATACCGCATAAATTTATAACTTTGAGTAACATGTTGCCTGAGTTGTTCCACTTTGCCATGCAATGAAGTTATATACAATAAAATGGTAAACACTATTTGGGAGCTCAGCCTTTTTCTCCTGATGCACTTCAATCCTATACCCATTACGCTAATATATATATATATATATATATATATATATATATATATATATATTTATGCTCTTTTTGGGATCAGAATTAATCCATTGCCAACACTTGGAAAATTTCCTTCTTCAATTGTCCTTAGGCTTTAGGCCCTTAGACTTCTGTTAAAGAAAAAAATAGGGGTAAAATTGGAAAGTAAAAACCTGTTAAATGATTTTGACTAAGCCGTCCTCGTCGTACTTGGCGGTTTTTCCTGTTCCCAACCAATATAAAAGGGATTAAACTCAAAGCTTTCTTTCGTGTTCTTCTCTCTCTTCAAAATTTCCATTTCCATTTCCATTTCCGTCAGAAATAATAATAATAGTAACGATAAAATCAAAATTTTTTTCTTCGAGATTCAGATCTAAAACTCTCGCTTACAAGCAAAAATAGAGAGAAGAAATTGAAAAATGGCGACAGTGTCCCCTCTGGCGAAATACAAGCTGGTATTCTTAGGCGATCAATCCGTTGGCAAGACCAGCATCATCACCCGCTTCATGTACGATAAGTTCGACACCACTTACCAGGTAAGCTTTTTTCCTAATTTTTTAAACAATTTAATGTGGTTTTTCATTGATTCATGCATATTCAACGAATATTTGACCGTTTCTTAAGTTCCTTTGTTTCGTACATTGTTTGAATGTGATTTAGTTTTCGTATTCGATTTATTGATCTGGGGTACTAATTGCGGATTTAATATCGTTTTTGCTTGTGTTGTTGATCTTGAGTGAAATTATCTTAGTGTAAAAATGCTTGATTTGTAACGTACTGGGAATTATGATCAATTTTGCGTAATAGCTTAAACAGATCTTGATTTTTTTTTTTTTTTAATTTCTATGATTACTTTGGTTTTATTTTTTCTCTGTCACAATTATTTCAAATTCATTGAATTTGAATTTTCCTTCCTCTAGATCATAGAATATATTAGAATTGACAGTTTATATATATATTTTCCTTGAATATTTTTAAGCATTTTGGAGAAGAATTTGCTCATGATTTATTGATATAATTCAATTCCAGGCCACTATAGGAATTGATTTTTTGTCAAAAACAATGTATCTTGAAGATCGAACAGTTCGATTGCAGCTTTGGTAATATGATTCTTCCTTTCTCTCTTCTCTCTCTCTCTCACAATGTAGAATCTTGGATAACTCTGGTCAACACTTAGTTTATTCAACTCTCGAACCAATTCCATAAATGTTGAATGAACATAAGCACATTTCTTGTGAACTCGAGGCATTTGTTTTAATTGCTAATAATTTCAATTTTAGACTACAAATTAGTTCCAAAAGAGCTTAACTTTTTTTTAAGGCAGGTATAATTTGTTGTCAGCGATGGAGCTTTAAAGTGGTGGGTGATGATCATGACAGCAGAAAAAAAAAGACCATTTAGCATTTCCTCTTCATCCAGTTAGGAAATGTTACAACTTTTGGAAATAGAAACTTATTCATTTCTCTTGTGTACTTTATCCTCTTAAAGTCATTATGCTTGGTTGAAATTTGTTATAACAATCTAGTCTACTCAGTTTCTTATGGACCCTTTCAGCTTTCTGTTTGGCAAGAGTATAGTATAACATGTCCGTTAATCTAATTTCTTGGTTTTCATGGTGCATATACTTTTTAATTTTCCAATTGTCTTTTCTCCATTTGAGTTTTATCTTATAATTTCACAGGGATACTGCTGGGCAGGAGAGATTCAGGAGTCTTATTCCAAGTTATATTAGAGATTCTTCAGTTGCAGTAGTTGTCTATGATGTAGCTAGTGAGTATAAGCTAACCCAAGTACCTTTTTTTTTTTTTGTTTTTGACTTCATTAGATGAGACTAAAATGGAAAGCTTTAATTGACTGTATGATAATGCTAATAAACAACTCTCCCCCATGATAACAATTATCGTTAGATTGGCGTACATGTTAAACTTAATTATTCTCATTCCTGACTTGGATATCTCCTCGCAGATAGGCAATCATTTTTAAACACTTCTAAGTGGATTGAAGAGGTACGCACAGAACGAGGCAGTGATGTCATTATCGTCCTTGTTGGGAACAAAACTGATTTGGTTGATAAAAGGTTAGTGTTGGGTTAGAAAATTGAACTTTCTAGATTGATTTTCCATATTACTGGAATTTGATCAGCTTATTTGCTTGGGTTTATTTGAATTTAGAAAGTGTAAATCTCTTTTTGTTTTTCCTTTGGTACTTAAGAGGGTTTAACATCCAGCTTAAAAACGCACAAAAGCAATAAGTAATAAGTGCAAGTCCACTCACACAATACATTTTTAGCTTCCCAACTGACAAGAAAGCCAGCAAAGTTGACTTGCTTAATTTTTCATGAACAGGAACCATGTTTTTCTTTGTTCACATTGATAATATGCCATTAGGTCTAAAACTGAAATAATAGGGAATTTCTTTTAACAGTCTTAACTATATCGTGGGAGTAATTCTTAATGTTGTTTCCATCTGTATCATTTGGTGATTAAACAGGCAGGTTTCTATAGAGGAAGGTGATAACAAGGCTCGTGAATTTGGAGTCATGTTCATAGAAACCAGCGCAAAAGCAGGATTCAACATCAAGGTGAAAAAAACAACACTATTTTATAGTTATACACATACATGTGTGTATATATATATATATGTATATATATATACACACACAATATATATATAGTTAAAGAATCACTGTAGTTTGCAGACTAATTTCTCTCTTCTATAATTTATTCCCGAGGGAAAGTATTGTCAATGTTGATCTAATTCTTTTGCATGCTTGATCTTGACACATCATGTTTTTATTTAGAAGCATTGGTATTCGATACTTTCTCCTCATTTTGTTGTAAACATCCTTGTTAACTTCCAGTTTCATTATGAATATGAAATTGCAGCCTCTATTCCGCAAGATTGCTGCTGCCTTACCAGGGATGGAAACGCTTTCTTCAACAAAACAGGAAGACATGGTTGACGTGAACTTGAAGCCCACCGTCAATTCATCCCAGAAGACAGAGCAGCAAGGAGGGGGTTGTGCGTGTTAAGAGAAATGTATTTACTAATAACCCAAGAGAGAAAAGTAAGCTCAAGCAGTTGATTCAACCATCAAATACCCAAGTAAATTTAGCAAACACGGTAAAGGATTTTGGTCGTGCGGTAGATTGTTTTCATCTCTTAATGTTATTTTCCTCATAGTTTACGGAACTTTTCTTCAACTCTTCTTCCATGCATCGCATAGTAAGTAGAGTAAAACTATTTTATTTGTCTCAGAAATTTCCGTCTAGGATAGCCATTCATTGTGTGATTGGGATTGGGGTTTTTAACGTTCAAAATTATTCTTTTATGAGAATTTTCTACACATTCCATTCTATATAAAATGATACTGAAAATGAAAGCATTGTTCTGCGTAAAAGGTTACATTATGTCTGGTATTGTTTTTTTTTCTAGAAAAATAAGTGCTTACAAGGTGGGGTGGGGCAACAAACTACATTTTAAAATGATAAAAGACGAGAATTTTGACCATAATTTGGATAGAAAGAGTGATTAACAGCTCAAAGTTTCACAGCTTGAGAAGATCCAAGGTTTTGGACTTTTGGGTTAAATGTTTAACCAAATCCAAGTCCACCCCGACAACCAGTGCCCTTTGAGATTGACAGCCATCATCGAGTCATAAAGATAAAAGCCCATTTTTTTAAATAGGCCCACGCATGGATACGCTGTTTAGAGTTATCCTAGTTTATAGGTATTTTTTCCTATCATCAAACCAAAACAAGATTTATGGGTGTTGCTATTATAACTTGTAAGATTCCTGGTGTCGAGAGGGAAGGAGATGGAAACTACAGTTGTAACAGCCAATTTCTCTATCTTTATATATATATATATATATATATATATATATATATATATAAACTTTAAGCTATCCAAATTTGAGCTTGAACATTAAAACTAAAAATACTTGCACTACGAAAAATCTTACAATCTATCAATATGTCATTAGTCATTAGATCAATTTTCATGTTATTATTACCATTACAATTTTGAAGTCTGTTTCCATGTCAAGGTAACTATCTTAAACAAACCTCCCCAAAAACATGCCAAATGGACAATAACATAAGCCCTTATAGCTTTACTCAATTACCAACTAGACGCGCTAGGCAACCTATCGGTTCATAATCAAGTTTTCTGGGGGCCTTTTGGTTTATGAACAAGACACAACAAGAATTTAGTAAAATATTGGCTCTTACCCTTTTAACCCAAATTTCCCTCCTAGGTTTTTGTCTTAATGAACCTCTTAGCTATTCCTTACACTAGTCAATTGCGACATTCTCAGCACAAGTTAAAGCACACTTTTCCGATGTATCGTAAACTCAAATCACTAGTCACATTTACAGTGGAAGCTCGAAAAATGAAAACAAATATATTGACATTAAAAAGCTGAACTTAAAGCAACTGTTCTCAAGACACAATAGTTGTCAAGAAATTTCAAGAAAAACAAGTTCAAGCATAAATTAGAGGGAGATGAAAGTGGAGGTACTAGACATGATTAAACCCATCAATAGTTTGTCTAACTCTCAGCGTCAGATAAATCAATATCAATGTCCCCACACTTGACCTGAACCAAAGAAGAAACAATGAGTCCATGATTGAAAGAGACAGAAGAAAAAGAAAGAACCAAAAGTGCAAATCTGATTAATTGTTAGTACTAGGAAACTTGTGATTGCTTTCGTTTACCATGTGCAATAGTGCCAGCAAGCCAACAAGAAATGTGCCAAACCATTTCAATGTAGGAATATTAGACTCTATCAGGTTACGAACGGTGGCATGGCATTTGTGCTTTATATGATGGATAGGCAATGCATGGTGTTCATTCAAACATTTCACCAATTTTTTAGATGAATCATAAATTTAGTTACTAGATGCATGATGCTTGGCTATCTTATTCCTTGAGAGAACAAAAAAAAAAAAAAAGACTATAGCTCAAACTGATGGTTCTTAGTGGTTGCTCTCATGATTGGAGCTTGGACTAGACAACTGACTCCTCCACTGTAGAATAATAGATAGATAAGAAAAGAAAAACGAACATATGAAAAGATCAATTTACTAAGTGTTACAGAATCATAGAAATGCAGATTACACTTATTTCACTATGGCATCAGGTTAATATTATGTTCACCATCCAGAGTAGACTAATGGACAAACAATAAAGCTTCATCAGACTAACGACAGAAAATTCTCTAAAGGGATGTTAAACTTACACTGAACTATCACATACTTATTATTTACTATATTTTAGATTTCCATGTATTGCATTAATGCTTTCTATTTTTGATCTCCCTAACATCCCAAACCTACTTGTTCTATGCAAAATATTTCCTCCTTAGTTGTCAAATGGTTCCTAAACATTTTCATTTTTGGATATCTACTGGCTCCAAATAGTTGATATTTACATATTCTTTTCACTCCTCTATCACATTAGATTTCAAAAATGTCTTAATAATGACTTCGCCTACCATAAAATTTTAATGTTGTAAACTGCAATCACACTTTGACTTCTTAAACTAAATATATCTGCAACAAATCTACATACAAGATAGCACCATAGGGTTGATGTTTGGCACAATATTATCACTAATTGGGTTATTTTAAAGATGTTATAACAGTGATTCAAATCTTTTGTCTTACTAAACGAAAGTATCAATTAATGAAAATTTTGTAGTTTGAAAATAAACTGCTTGTTTGCAAGGAATCCAGAGCTTACAAGATTGAGAAAAGGAGGACTATTTTCCTTGAATCAAATGATGCAGCTCGTTTATATCTTCTCCATCTGTTTGTTGGTGCATCGTGAACTCTCTCAGTTGATGATTTGTCTGTTCCAATCAAACTCAGTTTTTAGTTGTAAACACATTCTGCATGGCATGAGTAAGGGGTACCCTATGGAATGAGGAATCAAAATGCAATATGCATAACCAAAAAGAACTAGACAGATCCTAAATGTGATACATAAAATACCGCACAGAAAAGGTAGCAGACAATTCCAAAAATAATTACAAAAATCACATAGTTAACCCAAAGTTTACTGATCAAGAGAAATAATTAAATAGAGTTCAATCTTTGAATTCTTCAAAGCCCTTTGAAGTAACAGTTCCACATAGCGTTGTCAAGTATCAACCGCAGGTCTGTTCACTGTCTATACTTGGTTCATTTGTTCTCAATTGTTAGTTCACTGGAATTGCATATGTCAAATGAAGTTCTTTTGTCAATTTTAATCTTCTTGAGGGTTAAAGTTTAGGCCTGCAAGCGGGGTTACACGAAGATTAACATTTTTTTTCTACTCCAATGGCATCCATGTGAACAGATTACCATGGGAACCTCTGGTTTCTGCTAATTATCATAAATCTCGTTCAATTTGTTCAAAGTGCATGTTTGATATCAAACCACCACATGAAATGATACGCCTGAAACATTAGAAACCTGAATTGCTTTATAACAGCTTGCTTACAAGCAGAATATTCTTTGGATGTTTTCTTGTTTCTTGTTTAAAAGAAACTGTCAGCCATATATTACACTAAAGAATGCAATCACAACTAAATCATGGAAATGGAAAATGAATCCATAAGTTATTTATGGGGGACATAAGGAAATTACTGTTCAAAAAAGTACATGTAAATAATAGAATATGCTGACAAGACCTCACGGAGTAAGTTTTAGTGCAATTAACCCACAAATAGTTCAAAGTTGACTGAAGTCTCACCGACATTTGAGCTTGCTTGCCTTTGTAACACCTTCTGCAAATGCTGTAATTCATTGAGATCTAATATTAGTGTCAAGAGTGAAGGAAAAAAAGATTAAGACTCAAGGGGAAAATCAGCAATGCTTTGATGATTAAATAATTAAATTTGGAATATCCCAGACTGTGTATGATCAGCAATTCACAGAATATGCCCTTTAAAAAGAAGAGAAATTTTCTAAAAGATTAATGCTATAAAGATAGGTAAATCGAACTTACTGTAACTACGCCTTCACTTTTTGAATTGCCAACAGTTTCATCACTGGATTTAAGTATGTCAGGAGTCTCTTTCTCAATGTTTGTATCCAGAATGCAAGATGAATAAGCATCTTCACTATCCACTTTCAAATCGATGTAGTTCTGGCAACTCAATTGCGCATCTAGATACATATGGTTTTTTGATGAAAAAGGAACATCTAAGAGGCTCAAAAAAGTTAACTGTGGTGTACATTTTGGACTCGTGTTTCCTTCCTCAGGCAACAAAGAAATGCTATAGACATCCTGGCCCTGCACAAAGGAATTGAAAAAAAAATAGGAGTGAGCAGAGAAACTGTCAAAGCACAACTCAATTAATTTCCAAATTCTCATTTTAAAGAAATTTATTTTTGAGAAAGAACAAAAAGTTTGAACTAACTTTTAAACACAGATTATTGGGATCAGAAATTTTGTTTGGAAAGTATAGAATCTAGAAAATAACAAAAATGGAAGCCATAAAGGAAATTATTAGACAAGAAAAGGAATTCAGACTTAAGCATTAAATCTCATGGGTCATGGGACATGACCAGATTTGAAGTATTCAAAACGTGTTCCATCATGAGATCATCTCAATGGACTGGCAGTGGTGTACACTCTATCTAAGTTCCATTTTATGGGAATTTTCTCTTCTCCTAAAATATAACTGAACTGATCTGATTGAAAGAACAGAGGAAAAAGAGGGATTTCAAGATCATGCTGATTCCTGAGAAGATCGAAGATAACTCAACACTGCAGAAGATTAGGAATGAACTTACATGTAAAGTGTTTAAGCTGCATTTTTCTCTTACTGGAAATGAAGTTTCCTCTATTAGAATAGGCAAGACATCTGAAATTCCAATAAAGGAAATTCATTAAACATGCTTAGCGAACTGAGGGCATTGAATACACTATATCTGACATGAATATCCTTACCAAGAGAACAATGCTGGTTTGTCTCGTCACAGCTTGGCTTAATCAACTCAAAGCATGAAACGTTGACTGGTAAATTGGTGCTTCCATCCACCATCCCTAATGAGAATGGTTTTTCCTGGAAGCAATTGTGTTAAAATAAAGCATTGCAAAACAAACTTTGATAAAGAAGATGACATAACAAAGAAGAAAAACATCTCTTCTTTTTCTTTTTTCATTTTTGGGCTCTTTCCAAACTAAAGCACAAGTGGGTGTCAAGTTAAATGTGAGACTGATATGATTTTGAAATTCCATTCTAAGTCATGGCTGATTTCTATATTATCTTCAGATTCATTAATGGATGACATTTTACCATAACAATTCAAAGGAAAAAGAACCAAATTTGCTAATTTGCAGAGATGAAGAATTTTTATAATTTTCATTTTCCTTTCTTTTTTCGATGTGAACGAGAAAAAATCAACAACATAATCATATATAAATAGGCACTAGGCAATACAAGAAAGTCTAGGTCATCATAACCACACTAAAAAATTTTCTTAAGAGAAACAAAGCCATTCCAATAGGCCAAGAAACTGAAGAAAATGAAAGAAATTGAAGTGACAGTATCTTCCTTTTCCTACATTTTCGCAGCTACAAAACAGGAAATTCATATTTTTCAAAATAACAAAAAAAAAAAAGCAATGGAAGATAGACTAGATCATAAAGGCCATGAATGAGCCGCTATAAGAAATTTCCACCAGCCCTGAAAAAGAAAAAAGGAATGAAATGCAAACCGGAGAAAATACAAGAAATTTTGAAGTATAAAATTCATAAATTTTTTACCACGTTTCTCAACCGGCAAATCTAGCAAAAACTCATTTTTCCAAAAAAAAAAAATCAAAGAAACTTGACACTTAATCCAAAATTAGAAATTCTATTTCCAAAAACAGCTCCAATTTAACAACAGAAACAGAAAAGAATCAAGAGCTACACATTCCAAAATAAAAAAATAAAAAAAAATCTCACCTCCCCGATCGATTTAGCGGTCATTGAAGGAAAGAAAAAAAAGAGCGACAGAGTGATAAAATCTGAGAATATTTCAAAAATAAATTTGATTTAATTTTTTTTAGTATTAGTTGCTGTGAATTTACAATTCTCTTTATTTATATATAGTATAAAAGACAGAAAAAAAAAAAAAAAAAAACGAACGTTAAAAGGCTATATCGGAGGTCGGCGCCATCTGCGACAAAAGGCCCGTGATTACGACTTCGACGACAACGACAAATCATCACCCCTGCCCTTTCTTTTTTATTTGACGTAAATGCCCTTCTCTTCTTTCTCTCATTTTTTTTTAATCACTCTTTCTTTTCTTTTTTATTTCTCTTTAGTGTTGTTACTTATTTCTAATTTATCCCTAAATGGAAATCTTTTAATTTTGAATTAACAAAAATTTTGCTAATGAATAGAAGAATTATGTTTTTTTTTTTGTCAGATTTATATTAAGTTGGTAAATTAAAAGAATTTGTTACATAAATAAAATATATAAAATTGATGAAATAGTTTGATATTTTACTTATTTAAATAAATATTTTTATTAAAAATTTTGCAATAGAAAATATCGTTTAATAAACATGAAATTTTGTGTAAATGCTATTTTTAACTAAATTTTATTGAATTTTATTAATTTATCAATTTTTAAAAAATTATGACTAGTTAACAAAATCCTTACTATAATTAGAAGTTTGTTTTTTTTTTTCTTTTAAATCTATTATAGTGTAAAATTATTTAAAAAAATTATAGTGTAAAATTAAAACCATAAAACCTAATATTGTTAAAAAAATCATGAGATGATTTTAAAATTAGTTCTAATATCGATTATCTCACATTCAAATAAATATTAATTTATAACTCTTTTAAAATTATTTTTAAAAAGTAAAAAAAAAAAATTAAAACCTTTATCCAAAATAAATAAAAAGTAGTAAATGGCAACCAAAATTATATCACCATTTTTATAGGCATAACTTATCATTCCAACAACCATGCAAATGGTCAGCATCTTTGGGTTCATGCTCCATAACGACTCAACATTGAGGCACGGAGAAATAATATGGATAAAATTTTTAAGAAATAAAATAAATTATTTTATAGCGTAAAAGATTGTGAGATTTAAGATTTTGGTGAAACGTGAAATAAGGTTGATAATAGTTTGATTTAAATCGAATTAAGTTTAATTTTTTAAATATTATATAATATTATAAAAATTTAAAATTTAATATGAATTTTAATTAAATTTTCATTTGATTTGAATTGAATTTTTATTCGATTTAAATTAAATTAAATTTTATTAGTTCAATTTAGTTTAATTTTAAAATTTTTTATATTATTTTAATATAAAATTTTAATATATTTAAGTAAATTTTGATAAAAAAATTATTATTTTTATTTTATAAAATTTTAAAATATATATAATCTAAAAAATATATATAATTCAATTAAATTTTTTTTATTTTTCACTTTCCGATCTTAAATTTAATCTGAATTTAATATATATTTAATATTTAAATTTGATTTAAAATCAAATAAAAAATAATTTAAATCAAATAAAATGTTATAATTTCAAATCAATTTTTAAATTTTTTATTTTTTTTCTCAAAGTGCAAGTTGAGAAACAGAAAATATTGAGTGGGGGGGAGATTTAATAAAAATGGGTACGAGATTTGTCAGGTTGTCTGAACCAAAGCTTTAAAATAAGCTGCACGTGAAGCTACAATCTGAAGAAGAAAAAGAGAAAAAAGGGGGTTTATTATTCGATGCCACTGACACAAGGAGACAAAAGTCAATCAAAAGAGATTCACGGGAATGCAATTCTTTGCACCATTTGGCTAAGCACCCCCGCTTCTATGGAATATATAATTGAGTTGGAAGTGAGAGAAACTCACTTCGATGTTACCCATTGCCGTCCATAGAAGCGGGGGTGCTTATATATATATATATATATAATATTTAAATTTAATTTGATTTAATTTTTTTATTTTCAAATTTATTTTTATTTAATATTATATAAAATTATATTTAATTTTATTCAATTTAAATTAATAAAATATTATTTTTTAATATAAATATAAAATTAATTAATTAATTCAAAATAATTTTTTATATATATTATTTTATTTTAATTTTTTTTTATTATTTGATTCGTTTCAATAATTTATTTTTAAAAATAAAAATAAATTTTAAAAAATTAAATCAAACAACATCAATTGAATCTGAATCAAATTATATTTTTCTTTTTTACTAAAACAAAAGTAATTGTTAATATATATATTACAATTCTAATAAATAAAAAAGAAAGTAATAATTACCCCCAACAACAAATTAATTAGCTCAATACGTAAGTTTATTCATCTTGATGTAGCTGATTTTATTTCTTCATCAGTCGCACACCATCTTGTCACCTTAAAGAGGTATTATGAACAGTCAATTTGCTCAGATTTTATATATATAAAGAGAATGCTATGTATAAAAAATAAAAAATAAAAAGAAAAAGAAATCAACTCTTTGAGTGAATTGAATTATGAATTTTTTATTAGGAATTTTCTAAACTACAACCAGTGCAAAAAAGAGAAGCTTTGGCACTTGCTCAACAAATCAATGTAAATAACAGAGAGAAAAAAATTATTTTTTATTTTTTAAAATTTTAATTTACTTTCAACCTTCTATCTTCATTTTATTTAATTTATTCATGAATTTTTTTTATTTTTTAAGGTATAAATTAATAATTTTAAAAATAATTATTCTAAATTATAAATATTTGCAAAGATAATATGTATTGTAAAATTTTCTTTCTCTTAATCTATCTCTTTCTCTTTTATATGTTTACATTTTTTTTTCATTTCATCAAAAAGATCCAAATAATTTCACTTTACTTTTAATAACATAAATTTATAGCACTAAGATGTATAATTCACAACATTTTTTCAGTAAAAAAGAAAAACATATTTGTTAAAAAAAATTAAGAATAAAAAAAAATACATGAAACCCATAAAAAAATTTTAAAATTATTTTTCAAATACAAAAACCTTAAAGCATATTTTGATTATAGTCAAGACAAAAAAAAAAAAAAAAGAGTAAATTGTCGATTTTTCATGCCTCTTCCATTCTATTTGACAAAGCTACCATCTCTCTTTGCATCAGAAATGAGAACCTTGGCTGCAGGAATTGCAGCACACAAAAATATCTCTACGATCTTCATTGAAGAACAATATCTTTTGGTGGGTCTATGTTAAATATATATGCATTTGGGGTTACATGTTTTGTATTTTGAAGGAGAAACATAGGTGTATTTTCATTTTCGTTTTCCCTTTGGTTGGTGGGGTTCCACGAAATTCAATTCCTACCTAACTTTGATAGCATCTTGCTTGAGGTTTAGACTTATCTTTACATTTATCAAGTCCTGCTGGAATTTTTTACTTTTGTGAATCTTTGGAGCTTGAAAAGAAAGAGCTAGCTTTCAATTATTATAAGTAAAGAATGGTATCATTAAAATTTAGAATTTAATTCAGTTAATTGATGTTATTATTTTAAAATAATAATATTTAATAGATATAAAATTTAAGTTTCAATACTTGTATTTATTTTTATTTTTTGAAATTTTTTCTGCAAAAAAAGAACGATACCAGTACATGTAAGGCCATGCTAAGGGACATTCCATTGGCACTAATCTTTAACGAAAAAGATTATATATGAGTTTCACTTTTCATTCCTTTACTTTGGCAGAAATTATTGTTATATAAAGAAGTTAAATTAGGATTCAAATATAAGGTCAAGTTTAAGGTAAATACTTCAGATTTTGAGCTAAAAAATGTAGAAGTCTAAGAGGATATCTCAACAATATTGAAATTTGAGACTTCAATCTGAAAATTTTAAGTTCGAATTTTGAGAGAAAAAAAAAAAAAGGAAGATAATATATATATATATATATATTTTGTATACTTCAAATACAATCAAAATTTACATATACCAAAAATATAAAACGAGAGTGAAAAACTTTCGATTTCTAAGAGACTTGAAACCTGTTAATTGGCTGAGGTACATGTTCTAAATCAAGCTTACAATGTTGCTGCCTGCTAGATTTGGGACAACCTCAAATTTGGCTTGACTATGGGAATATTTTGGTCTATCAAATTGTGATAAGCAAAGTCAATTCTTACCTACAATTTTTTAACTTGAAGCTTCATGATTTGAACTCTTGTCCCCGGACTAAAATTTTTGTATTCTATCAATAACTCACGCGCCTGGTTGCAATTCTTTACTAACATTACCAGCACCTAAAACTCAACCTTAATTCCACCCTTACCATCTGTCAAATCTTGCTAGAACTGGTACTCTTAAGGACAAGAAGGGAAATGCCATGAAAAAGTTGTGTAGTCCATCAGGGCTTGAAAAGGAAAAGCAACCCCCCCCCCCCCCCCCCCCCCACCCATAAGCCATTGACCTTATATTTCTGGTGGTAAATTTATAGGTTAATTAAGGGCAGGACTTGTTCCATGCTTAGAAAATGGTTTGAGAATAGCTTATTTGCACGCCCAGGACCAAATTACAGCTTGAACTTTAGTCATATATACATTATTTATCGCTTTTGTAAAGATTTTTTTTTTGAAAGCTAAAGAAAATATATATTAATAGAGAAAATAGGATAAAGCCATGCTTTTAGCCAGGGAATCAGCAAAGGTGTTTGCTTCCCTGAATACATGAACGAAAGATACTATCCTGATGCTGGCATAAAGATTGCTGAACCTATTTAAAACGGAATTATACTTCCAGGGGCGTTCAGAGATAGAATTCAATCACAAGGTAACAATCAAGGAATCATTTTCGACTATGATTTCAGGAATGTGATCAATGTTGGCACTAACAATGATTGAAAGAGCTTCCACAACAGCAAGTAATTCAGCAAAATTAGAGTCTTGTATACCTATGTGTTTGGAGAAGAGCAATAGTATCTGGCCTTTGTGATTTTCGACACCCCTCCAATACCTGTAGGCCCCCGTTTTCCAATTGCAGAGCCATCTACATTAATCTTGCACGCACCCAAAGGAGGAGGTGTCCATATAATATGCTTCTTGACTGCTTTCATCTTGCGCGGGATGGATATATTGTGTAAGTTTGTACCAACATCAATAGAATTGCAGACTGCTTGGGGAAATTTTGCCTTTAACCACCAATGAAGCCTAATGCATATCAAATTAAACGGCTCGTCAGTTGAGAGAACTTTTTGATTGAAGACTTTTTCATTTCTTGCGAGCCATAACGACCAGATGACTGCAAATAACAAGGTAACCCAAATTTGCTTATCGATTTTTTTCACAGAAAGATGACTCCAAGATTGAAATAGAAGACTTAAAGATCCCGGAATAACACAAGAAGTACAACTTTGCCCACAAAACTTGTTCCAAATTGTCCAAGACAAGTGACAGAAAACAAATAGGTGATCCACCGTTTCGGCGTCTTCGCAGAAGGGGCATTTGTTCGGCACATTGCGTTGGCAGGCCTTGCTTTGCAACACCTCCAGGATCGGAATGCAGCCTTTCAATGCCTACCACACAAAAATTTCGACTTTTGGAGGAGCCACGCTTTTGTAAAGATTAAGGGTAGTTTTACCATGTACTTAAGCTTTGAATTCAGTATCGTTAAAAATTATAATGGAAGAAATTGTTCTCTCCTTGATAAAATGCCTGCATATGGTTACCGTTAAACGGGAAAGAGAGATTGAGGAGGGCATCAACAAGCGATTGTCAAGAAAACTTGATCGGCAATGGCAGAAAAACATTGTTGTGAGACCTCCCCCACCTTTGAAGAAATTGCGAAAGCAAGAGGTAGCTGAAGATGTTGAGAAATCTGCAGCTTGAGCCACTCCAAATAGTACTCCACATTTTCATGGCTAGAGAAGGGCTCTTTAAATTGTAGCAGTTTCTAATTTAGACCATTTTGTGCATGAAATTTTGTGTTGAAGTTAGTATTCTTTCTCTTTTTGGTTTACCTGAGATTGTGTATTACCCTATGTCTTCTAATAATCCTTAATTCATTTTTCCTCACTATCGATTCTTATGGTGGCAGGCAAATGAACACCAACTCATATCTCAATAATGTAAATTTTTTTTTCGGGTATCTAAAATATCTGTAAGTTTATTTTATTGCTTCTCAGCAAAAAAAAGAATATGTTGGTATTATATTTATTGCTACTTCTATATATTATTATTTGCAAATTTATTGATTAATGTTACTATTACTGTATTTTGCTCAGATAAAACATGAATTTTAGACGCTTACTTATTATGGAAGTCCTTGTCTCTCTATGAGGTTGGTAATTCCTTTGCACTGTAAGGTGCATTACGAGAACTTGCTTTGCCTATTTTGCTGCTTCACCAGCAATAGCAATTAAACCGTTGACAAGTTTTTTGATCTATAACAGAATATATGCTATCTTCTTAGAAATTGATTTACTAGTGGAATATTCAAATTAGCAACAAATTTAGGTTATTCTTGCAAAGTTGGTATGTTTTATATGTGTTTTTATAACATGCAATTATCAACTTTTAGTCTCACTTTCTTTCACTGTCCTTAGCTGTGAATATGATGTCCTTGCCGATGAGAGTTGAACCAACAAATACATGGTAGTTGATGGCTGATATAAAGATCCCAAATGTTCCAAATAGTTATCAAGTATGCTTTGTCATAAATATTTATTACATTATATTTTATATTGCATAGTGATCACTGCATCAAGATTAATTCTTAATTACTTTATTTACCCCAAATCCCATATCATTTGGCATAACCATAGATCTAAAAAACTAAAGTCAATGGTAGCCATGAAAACAGTAATCAAGAAGCTTTACATTTTCCATTAAAAATATGGATCGATCAATTACCCGAAGTTCTAGTGTCATTTTAGAAGAAATCATATAGTCTTTGTTTGTCTTTGTCGTGAGGTAATACAAAAACCTTATATAATAGAGTGATAACTGTGAGTGCACTTGTGTCAAGGCCAATAAGATGCAAATGCATGAACGTCGTCTTATGGAAAGTGAACCTTTTCTACACGTAATTATCATTGACATGGTGAAGATATGATGAAATTAGCATATATTTTCAGACCCCACTTCAATATTTTTTTTCTCTGCTTTCTATTGGGTTTGTTGGGTTATGAATAGTTGAAAATGGAGAAGTTGGTGCGCCATGAACTCTGCAAATATGATTCACGTGCACCGGACGTAATAGAAGTATATCTTATTAACTGTTTCTGGTGACCACTCCATTGCAATTCTTTTAATTAGTTGTTTAATAGAGCACTGAATTAACAATGCTGAGAAGCAATAATCTATGTCAATTTTCTATGAGGCTTTTACCGCAGGGATTGTAGTGCACTGCAATATTTAATTTACATTATGTTTTATTTACTTTGACCAACAGTTCATGATCAGGATCATTGATTATTATCAGTTCATCTTAGGAAGTGTTTCAGAGAACATTCATGCTGATAGAAGATGCTGAACGAACATCCATTGGGTCGATGAAGCTATTTGAATCTTGGGTGCGCTTTTTATGTCAACTTTCACATGTTCATACTCAACGTCATTTCATTTGGTTGTACGTTAAAATTAAAATAAACTTAGGTGACAAGATTGCTTAAAACAAATCAATCCATTTTAAAGAACTTCCATGTTCTCCATCACTAGTGAGTGTTTAATTGATCTACATATCTAATGTTAGCGTAAAACAAGTATTTTATGGGGTTGTTTCGTTTTTGAATGGAGATGGAAAGACCGAAAACCATTTATATAAAAGTGTTAAAGGAAGTGTATGAAGTCCGAGTTTAGATGCATAGGATGGAAACTTAACTGGGGAATAAGCAAATCAGTTGTTTAGCTGACACTAAAACTATGAGTTTTTCTAATGATAAAATAGTAAGTTGTTTAGGTGACATCACTTACTCTCCAAATTCTTTATTTAAACCCGCTTCTTTTTTGATGTAAAGGGTTGGTATACTGAACTTTAGGAACCCTAGTTGAAGAAGTAATCTCTCTGTTTCCTTCTAAAAAAATCTTCTGCTAGTTTTCTTGGTGAAGGTGTTAATCTGTTTTCCCCTTTCTCTAAACACAATTCTTGGTTTCTTTTATGGGTAAAACTTGTGCTGACAGAAAAATGAGGTAAGTGAAGGAGAAAAAAAAGGTGGAGAGTGAGGACACGGTGTTCTTGATGTCGTTGTTGTTAGTTTGACTCTTGGTGGCCATTGATGTGATGTGATGTGATGTGATGCTTTATAACTGTTTAGGTTAGAAATAGCTAACATATCAAGTAAGAAAACAGTGATTTTGGACAAACAAGACCCTGAGTATATAGTCTACATATCCAGAGCAGCCATTGTTAAACTAGTATTACATCTGCAAAAGCATATCTATCTATGATTCAACATTTTAGGTTGAGTATGTATAATATATATATATATATATATATAGATATATGGTGGAAAATTCAGTGAGCTTGCTGGCTGCAATCCCTTCTTCTAACCATCTGCCTATATGGTCAAATAGGTCACCATCGATTCAGTCGCTATATATCTAGCTTTTTAAGTTTTCTTTCTTGCCATCAATCTGAAAGATTCTGATGACAAGCTCTCGCCATACAATATAAGTATATAAAACAGCCACATTTTTTGACTTTCCACCATTGAAATTGGCATCAAAATTGTTCTAGCAATCAATCTTGTAGGTAGGAGGCCACCTTATTCCATAAGATCAAATCTTCTTATTTTCATTTTGAGTCACGCACCCAGTAAATTTTTTCTTCGAAAATAAAATGACCGAGTTAAACGTTTTAATTTTTTTGAACGAAATAGGGTAAATTTTTACTTAGACATTTCTCTTCCTTTGTATAATCGTACATGTTTATACAAAGACATGCATATTTATACATATGCTCATATACATACATACATACATACATACGTACATACATAACTAATCCAGAGTAGTATTCCATTATTGATGTGTTTGGCTAGAGTGCAAATTCAGAGTGCACAAGTGGGAAAAGGCTCTTAAAATGCGCGATAGATAGCTTAAACTATCAACTTCTTATTAGGCAATACAAACGGACAATTAGGACAATGATCAGATGCCATATCCCTATAATTACATCACCCAATGAAAGTTAACACATTCCTACCGCCACCTTTAGGAAGAAATAGTAAATTAATTATAGACATTAATTATTGGATAATCACATGATTTACTTTGTGGCTTTGTGACTGTGATGCATAATTTCCATGTGCTCAACATTTCTTTTGTGCAGGACAACAGCTAGAGGGAGACCTCGACTAAACACCTTTTTTCATCAATTGAGCTTCATTTGTTTATGAAAAATTGATCTCATTAATCATCAGTGAAAATTTTAAATTCTATCAACGGATCAGACTTTTTAAGGTCTGTTAAAAAAAAAAAAAACTAGATTAATTTATTTTATCTACATAAAATTAGAAATGATCTATTTGCAATTCATGTAATCATAACAGCCTTCCAATAATAGGATCCTAAAATTTAGCAAAACATGGAGAAATGATTTTGTATTCGAAGCATTATCAGTAAACTAACAGTGTTTATAAGAATGGATAAGGAAAAAGGTGCATATATTAAACATAATCATTTCTTTTCGACCATTTTTCATCTATTCCCTCTAAGTTTTTAGAAAGGAAAGCAATGAGAAAAGACTACTACTCTATACATTTTGAGGCAGATCATCAATGGCAGAGATTATGTACATAATCAGACAAATATGATTGGTGAGGTTTAAGCAAACAGAGACAGGGTGCCAGGGAGTGGAGCAAAACCCAGCAGATCATCAGTGGGGTTGTAGTAATATAGCTAGTGCGTAAGCATAAATATATATATTAAGCTAGCCAGAAATATAAACATAAAAAATTAATTTGAGATAAGGACCCATCTGCATAATAGTAATATTAATACGTACAATGATCCATGCAATAATGATCAGTGATGAAATAAGAGGGTTTCAAAGATATCATGGATGACGCTTCAGCAGTTTGTTCTGATGCTGACCACTTACTTCTGCTTCGAAGCTCTTGTTCATTTGTTTTTGCCTGTAAACCAATCTTTATTTAATCAAATATAGTCGTAGTTTTTTTTTTTTTCTAAAGAAAAAAATACATACATGTACCATTGAATCAAAATATCAGTTCTAAAAAAGCTGATTGGGATATATACATGTTAATTATTTACTTATTTCTATCTAATGGTAGGTTTTGCAATAATTGGCACTCTATATACTTTGCCACTTGCTATACTCTCTTTTACTTCTATCCCAAGTTGTAACCTTTACCAAGTACCTCTTTGACACCTTCTAGTCAATTTTTATTAGGATTTAGGATTCCTTTCCACTTTCCCAGTAAACAATTCAAACAGAATTAAAGTTTTTTTATTTAAAAGTTTTGTTCCCCTACCCTAACTCAGAATAGTAATGAATCAGAAATCAAAAGGTTGAAGATGCAATAGGTGTGAAACCAGCCACTCTTCTTGACCTGCTTATATGACATTTTCTATATGTCTTGGTTGATGATATAATAATTCATTCATATTTCTAATGAGCGAGAGATGTTTATGGCAACCTTCTCAGCAATTTGGTTTTAATATGTTTGTGGGTCACCATTGATGTAATGAAGTTATTTTATAATACAAAAATTCAGGGTCCAGTTAGAAAACTGAAAACACAAAGTCAAGTCGAAATAACGTCATTTACAAGTTACAGTAAAAGCGAAAGTCATTTACAAATATATACAGTTGAGATTTCAAGAAGGATTAACCCATTGTTCTGGACGACACAAATATATGAATTATCAAATTTAATAAAAAATAATGTTGTTTTGCCCAAAATAGGAAACCAGTACGTACGTCTGCTTAATCAGGGAATAGAAACTATATAAATATAGTGAGCATTTGCTCATGGTTGGATTGGAGGGAGGCTGCTGCCAAGTCTTAAGGAAAGAAAATTACATAGATGTTGAAAATAGGAAGGTCTCCTTGTTGTGGTGAAGGTGGTCTTAAAAAAGGTCCTTGGACCCCTGAAGAAGATAAAAAACTTGTCAAATATATCCAAGAAAATGGCCATGGTAGCTGGAGAGCCCTTCCCAAACTTGCTGGTACGAATTGAATCAACTAGCTACCTCTTCCACCCTCTTATTAATTTCTCTCAATCTCCCTACCTGAGATTATTGTTTCTTTGTTATAATTTCTCAGGTCTTAATAGATGTGGGAAAAGTTGCAGGCTGAGATGGACAAATTACTTGAGGCCTGATATCAAGAGGGGGAAATTTTCCCAAGAAGAAGAGCAAACAATTCTCAATTTCCATTCCATCCTTGGAAACAAGTAATTTTAACAACCATTTAATTTAATGTAAATTTTTATAAATTTTTAGTTTGTTTTTTGCATCTTGAATAATGTATACTTATTTTTTTCCTTGTTATTCACAAGATGGTCAGCAATTGCAAGCCACCTACCTGGGCGAACAGATAATGAAATAAAAAACTTTTGGAACACCCATTTGAAGAAAAAGCTCATCCAAATGGGAATTGATCCGATGACTCATAGGCCTCGAACTGATATCTTTTCAAGCTTGCCTTATCTGACAGCTTTGGCCAACCTAAAAGAGATTCTGGATCAGCACCCATGGGAGGAACAAGCTGTAAGGCAACAAGCAGAAGCTGTTCAAATGGCTATGCTGCAATGCTTGCAATATCTTCTTCAAACCCCAGCTTCCATTTCATCTGGCTCTAAAAACATGCACAACACTTTCACTGATATGGAGACTATTAATCTTTTAAACTCACTTTCTCCAATCAAGGATAACTCAGTTTTAAGTTCACTCCAGCAGGATGTAGCAGCTACTTCGTTTCACGATTTCAATGATTCAATCCCTTTCCCTCGTTTAACAGACCTACAAATCCATTGTGAATATGGAACAACTAAGAGCAAGGACACGGGTCAAGCTCAAGAGTACACAGTGTTGAGCCAAGTAGAGAATAAATGCAATTCACCATGGCTCACTCCATCTGCAACTCCTTCACCTTATATGATTCCACCTATAACAGAGATTTTGATCAACAATTTGGGGGATGCTTCCTGTTCTTCAACCTATGGTGGAGCTGCGCCTTCAGTTTGGACTGATGATCACCTAATCTTTGAATACCCTTTGTTTCATGAGCGTGCTTAGCTTAATTTTGTTGAATATGTTTGAAATCCCAAAAAAAAAAAAAAGGTTTGCAGTTACTCCACTTCTCTTTTCTGTGTACTTGTTTCTGCACACATACTATTCATTATATATGTGGACAATCTTTTCTAAAACATCAAAGACTACATTAATATATATAATTATATATAGATGAGATGAGATGAGATAGCCTTTGCATGTTTTTACATACGTTTTCTGTTTTTGGAAAAAAATTTTAAATCTGCAGTTCACCCCACTATATATGCATGTTTCAAGGCAATACTCCCTCAATTTCTTGTATTTCTTCAAGGTAAATTCAAGTCAAAATGTTTAATCTTTTTAAATTCCAGGCTTCAGTGTACTGTAGGAAAGAAATGTTCCTTCTTCTTCCACTCGTCTTTTTTTCCTATTTTTCAGCTGCCCCAAACAACAATAAACCTATAGCTCATTCAAGGTGTAGCAATGGTAGAACCTGGTAAATTCTATTGCTATTTACTATAGAGAAGTGGACCCTACCAATAATAAAAAGCTCTCACATCTTTACTTTCCTGTTCATTTTTTTTTTTTTTAAATTTTGGGTGGGGTAAAAGGAATCTAGCTAGAAAAACAAAGCTAGTTTTACGTACATGTTTGCTGCAAATTAGCAAGCAGATCACTCGTTTTCTTACAATTTAGAAACTTGTTGACATTACATACAGATCGTTTTCATTGAACATATCCCTTATTGCATTCATTTAAATTGCTAAGAAATTTCAGTTAATGGATGCTTTTGTAACGTTTCAACGCTGTAAATCATTTTCATGACTTCAAGTAAATAGTAATAAACAAATTAAGCGAAGTTTGAAGGAAAAACACAATGAAGAAAACCTACAAAAACAATTAAATTCTTAGGTTACGCATGAAGCTCGTTCTTTGTCTTGCAGTTCATACAAGAAAAAAATAAGTTTTTCTTTCCTGCTTGATTCTTTGCCCTACTTTTGGTTTTTATATATTCCGACTGTTCTTGATTACTTTATAAATTAAATAAATCACTATATAATTTAGGGTAAGTTGGGATCAAGACATTGACCGAACCTTCTGATCCAACCACTCTTGAAGAATAAGCAGTACTGGAATGAAAGAATTCCTTTGATTTTGATCGTTATATATCTTGTTCATCAAATAATTAAGCGCTTTGTTCTCAAGTATGTGTTTCGTATTGCTTCTATTGATTGCACCGAAACTTTACTTGCTAGCTTTTGCTAGCTTTGTAACCTTTTGAATGCTTTAATAAACTTGGCTTAACAAAAAATGGAAAAAAAAAGTGCTTTGTTCTTAAAGCATGAGAAGCGAATTTTTATTCAGATTTTTTAACTAATTACATGGGTCGGGAAGATAAGTTTGGAATTCAACAAGTTTATTCCCCTTTAAATGATTTACTTAAATTTTTACTTAATGATCATAATGAAATATTTAAGCCACGAGCCTATGTACGTAGTCAAAGCGGGCAACCGCACTCTTTAGCACCTAATAAGTGCTTTGTAGAAAAAGGATCCAACTCTTTTTTTTTTTCGATTATATTATCCATATGATCGTTAAGTTTGTGAAGATTAGTTAGTACTTTTGGAAGAAAAATTGAATGGCTAAACAGTTCAAAACCAGATTAAAACTTTGATTCCCAGTCCTGACTCTGAATTTTTGTGGTTATTAGTTGAGCATGCCCTTCTTCAAGAGCTTTCCTTAAAAACATGTCGATGTTCTCAACTGGCAGCAGGTAACGACGTCGCCGACCTAGCCAGGGGAGGCAACTGGATTTGGATTAAACTTTGAGTCTGACCTTTTAAAATTAGAGTTATGTTTTGTAATTAATAGATTTTGAGTTTGACTTAATGATCATCCCTGTATAAACACATTATAATTATAATAATACTTTTCAACGTAATTGGATTCAACTACAAGGTTGTATTCTCTCTTTTTTTTTTTTCCATTAAAAGATCGAATTAAGGAATTAAGGTTTATCCAACATTAACTTGAGTCGCCAAATCATTGTCATTGAAGCAATTCTTTTTGGCCAAAATTGAGGCAAATTCAAAAAGATAGAAAAAAAAGGTCAATTAGAAGTTAATGACTGTTGTAAGTTTAATTAACTTGCAATTTTTTTTATATACATAAACCGTAATTTAACTATAAAAAAAAATATTACAATCGTTAAAATTTAAATTTATTTAATATCATCTTTTAAAATTAATTATACGAATCAAGCAAGTCTAATTTGTAAACTTGCTTATTAATAATACTTAACTTTCATCTTTTATGATCAATAATTTGAGTAAAAAATCAGACATGAAAGCAATAGTTCGGGACCCCGAATATATGTCGATTTCTTGGGAGAGTGGTTGGTTTTATTCCTTTTCTTACAAGGGATTGACTGTAATAATTTTAACCGAACCATTAACCTCACTAATTTTTTCTTTGAAAGCAAGAGAGATTAGATGCCGTGTTCTACTAACCCAAATCCAAAAAGAAATGGAATGGTGTGTTAAGGGTGCATAATTATCGAAATATTTTATTAAAGCCAATAACTCTTTTTTTTTTTTAATTTGTTACATTACAAATGATAACTCAAAGATATATAACATTCAATTTTTTTTTGTCCACCATTCTTTTCTTTGTCTAAAAATAACCTTTTAGTTACAGAAATATTTTATGAATTAATTGTATAATAATAAAATATTTTGTCGATATTAATTTTTTTGACAAAATACTTTTAACATCTTGAAAATTTTTTACCATAATTCTATAAAAAAATTTCATATTTTTTTTTAGGACGGGGCTTAATCTCAAGAGTTTTAAGTTCAAATCTCAAACTTTTTATAATTAAAAGTTTTTTTTTTTTTTTTTTAAAGAGTTAGATGCAAAATACAATTATGATCGGTAGAACAACAAGGTTTGACTGTTGCCCAATTGGATAATGCACGTTAGAAATTTCCAACCTACCTTAGGCTTCAAGTTAAAGACCAATTTCGGATTTGGGATGTCAAGCCATACTTAACCAAGGCCCGAGCCGAATTTCTAGAGTCTTTCGGGCTGGGTCGAGTTTGGTATGGAAAGTCAAACCCAATTTGGCCCAGTAATGACTTTGAACTCATATGATTACTTTCTGAAAAATTCAACCACTACCAATGAAGTAGAGACTTTTTTCTTTTTGTTTTTTTCTTTGAATGTTGACGTTGCTCACTTTTTCTAATTTTCTGTCGTAATCGCTCGCGTCACCCACACGAATTTCCTCGGCAAAATGACGTGCTAGTCTGTGGCGCCAGCTGGCTATCTCTTCCACTAAGCAAACCCAATTTTGACGCCTTCAACAAGTGTGGCTGAGTGACTGCTTCCAAACAACTTCGTTTAGTCAAAATTTCTAGTTGGCATAGTTTTTCTTTGTTTCTTTTAAAGTAAAATATTAAAAGTCACTAAATTTTATTACTTTATTTAGATAAAATTTTCTATTTTTGTTGTACTCAATTATTAACGTAAATATAAATAATAAAAAAAATAAGTAAACAAAATATTTTTTATTAAAATAAATAATATAAAATAATTCAAAATTATGATCTAATATAATTTTAGTTTTAGTCTTTTATACAGTTGTACTGAGCTATTATTGTTTAATTTATATTCAAATATATTTTTAATTTTAAAAAAATTAATTTATGTTAAAGACTTATTTAAATATAAATTATAATATAAGTATTTATTTAAATACAACTTTAACTATTTATTTGAGTGTAAAATAAAATTTAAAGATTTATTTAAATACAATAAAAAAATAAAATACATATCTAAACAAAGTCATAAAGTTCAATAAAACTTTTTAATAAATAATGTTTGTTTACATGGCTATTACTATTTGTAAATCTTAAAATGATGTACTAATATTTTTAATTAAACTTATTTAACTATTAACGATTCTTTTCATTAACATTCATAAAATACCACAAAAATTAAAATTACAATGTTTAAATTCAATCAAATCAAATTATAATTGCAAATTCAACCTTTATTTATAATACACAGACAAAATTGTTCTTTATCCCTATATATTATATATAAATATATATTAGCTAATTTTTTAATAAATATGTACCAATTTTATATATTTCCATTATTTAATTATAATTCAATAATTTTTTATATTTCAACCAAAAACAAATATATTTCCGTTGAAGTTTAGGGACGTTTGAATGTGAAAAGCATCTTGCTTGGTAGAAAGCCAAAAGACAAAAGAGAATTTGTGGTTACTATGATCTCTTGCTCGCTTTGCTCTTTTCTTCACTCAAATATTATTATTGATTTATTTCCACTATTTAAATAAAACGTTCATACTATAAACAAAAAAAAAATACACATAGGTCCAAAAAAAATGATGTCCAAGTCCAACAATGGCCCAACAGTTTCTCTGGCCCGCAACCTCCACGCAACTGTTTGAATGGTCAAGATGTCATCTGAAATCTGCACGTGTCAATTTCGACGTACTTGCTCTTGTCGTCTTTTTCAAAGTAAAATACAATACAAAGACCAAAGCTTTTTTACTTTCTCTGTCTTTAAGCTTATCAATCTTCACGAACCCATAAACAAAATGTCGAATCCCGGAGAACTTTTTTCTATATCGCCGGAATATACCATCAGCGGAGGACCCTCTCACCTGCAACAGGATCCGATGGGCTGTGCCGATCCACATGTCCCACTCCAAAACCTCTCAACAGTAAAAAGTAGAATGGATTCCCTGCAATATTTCCTATCTCAATCGGTCAACGCCAACACTTTGATCTCCAAAGATCAGATGGACCTCGTTTCCTCCGAAATCGCCTCCGCCATCCAACAAATTATCGTCAATGGCGCCGCCCTCCTTTCTTGCGCCCAAATAACCAATTACCCGAATCCGACTCCGATCCCAAACCAGACTCCAGATCCGAAACCCGAGTTGGACGATTACGATGAAGGAGTGTCCGAGATAATCGAGTTAGACGCGGTGGAGTTGCTTTCGGAACATTTACATTTCTGTGAAATTTGCGGGAAAGGGTTCAAACGTGACGCGAATTTACGGATGCATATGAGGGCTCACGGAAATCAGTATAAAACTCCCGAGGCATTAGCGAAAAAATCAGAGAACAAATGGGAAGTGAAGAATTCTGGTCGGAACATCCGATTTTCGTGCCCGTATGACGGGTGTAATAGGAACAAGAAACATCACAAGTTTAGGCCGTTGAAATCAGTTATTTGTGTAAGGAATCATTTCAAGAGAAGTCATTGTCCGAAAATGTTTCGTTGCAATAGGTGTCATAAGAAGAGTTTCTCGGTTTTGACCGATTTGAAGGGCCATTTGAAGCATTGTGGCGGTGTGGAAGAGAGTAAGAAATGGAAGTGTAGTTGTGGGAATAGTTTTTCTAGGAAAGATAAGCTTTTCGGACACTTGTCGTTGTTCGAAGGGCATATGCCAGCAGTCACGGAGGAGAAGGAGGATCGGAAGTTGAAAGGAGTGGTAGCAATGGAGGAAGATGAGGAAAAGGAAGAGGAGTTGATGGAGAGTAAAAGGTGTTTGGAAGATGAGTTTTTTGACGGTTTGCTTGATGGGTTTGGATCTTTTGAGAATTACTGTTTGCAAGATTTGTTGTGATCGTCTCTCATGATGGCTTTTAGCATTTCGGGATTTAGGTAATACTTTTTTTTTTTTTCTGTTTCTTTCATCTTCATGTACTTTTTTTGTTATAATTCTTTGTAAAAAGAGTGTAGGTATTGATTTTTTTCAATAATCTCTGTTGTAACATATAGTAGTGTTAACTTCTTGTGACAATAGCATGTTCTTCCTATTGTTCTTTTACTTGCAGAAATAAAGGATGGATTATGTTTGATTAATGTGAGTTTTTGATTCATTGTGGATAAAATATAGGTTCACTGATTTTGTGATATGCAGATTGAATGTTATTGATTGTTTCTTCTTTTGACATAGTGTAAACTCTACTCCTGAGAAAGTTCAATTCGACCTTTTATACTTCAAATAAGGAAATGAATGGCTGGGGAGCTAAAGGGATCAAAATTATAGTTGTAGAATTATGTTAGTGCTCTTATGTCACCGGTCACCAATAGTTGTCCAACTTTGTAGCCATATGGATTGGGTAAAATGATTATCAGGTTGCTGAGTTTCACTATCTATTTACTATATGTTGCCTAATAGGGGTTGGAATCATTTTGGAGGAACAAGGTCACTTCTATCTTATCCAATTTTTTCTTTTATTATTTACTTTTCTCTGTTTCCCCAGCAGAGAAGGAGGGGGGGGGCGCAGAATCCTGGACCATGACCTGCTAGCAACCACTAAGAGAAGCAGAGAAGCCTAGATTCAATTGTATTGAATGGAATGGAGAAAATAAATACTAGCATGGGAACCCAACAAGTTTGTGATTCAAGCAAGTTGAGTTGTGTAGAATTTAGTCCAAAAGATGAGGTCAAGTGCTACACTGGCTTCTGAGTTTTCTGATGATTAAATCCTTTATATAATTATCAAAATAAACTTATCTCATGATTAGATATGAGATTAATCGCCAGATTAACCACAGCAAGGTTTCCTGTTACCATTCACTTCTTGCCTGAAGTTTCATTGGCTTCATGGTCCCCTTAGAGCTTCTCATTGTAGCCATATTATTTATTGTATGTAATAATTGATGGAATGCTGCTGCTTGGGCTATGCCTTTCAGTTCTCTATTTGGTGTTTGTGTGAGTTTTTGACACTATGCTGTGTGTGTACGTACCATTTCAATTTCTTTTTGTTGGACATCACTCTCAGCATGGAAAAACTAATCCTGATTTTGCTGTTATTATTGAGAGGATGCCATTGGTATCTAGAACCACATTTCTTTACTGTCTTACATTTTGTTGGTATCAATAGAAGTTACATCTGAAGTTTCCTAACCATAGTTGACGGTTATCTTGAGACGGTTGACTGAGAATACAAGGCTCTGTAGAATTTCACAGTGTGCATTCATCTTAGATGATGGGAACTGTCTTAGGTATAGCCTCCCCAGTGGCCAAGGTCTTCATTTGTCTTCTTTGCCAAGTCTGTCCTTTTTCTCCCGGGTAAAAAAAGGAGTGTCCTCTGCTTCAATATCAACTGCTGCACAAATTTTTCTTCAATGGGGGAGCCAAATTTAAGTTTGATTCAATCTGTAATGCCACATTGTTTCCATCAACAATTCCAAGTGTCAAATAACACTGAGCAAGTATTGGTTTTTAATAGAACTGAGATGAAGTTGCTTGCTGAATTCTGAACCCCCCCTTAAAAAAAAGTTGAAATGCCATGATTCGTTTTTACTTCGTTCTTGAGCTCATGTACCTTGATATAGATATAACACAGGATAATTCTTGCAAGTATAACGCAGAGAAAGAAGTTGTAAACTGTGCATGTAATCCCTGCAAGTCCATTGAAGATTCATACAATGCAAGTTGGTAGAGTTGATAAATCTCACTGACATTATATAAAAATTTTTTCAATATAATACATCACAAAACTGTAGCATTTATTAATAATTTTCAAGAATTGTAATTAGATTGATTAATCAATTATTCCATTTCTTTTTCATAAATTCAGGCATTTAACTTCTTTATTTTTCTCCATCAAATTTTATAGTCCACCTTAGATTGAATGGTTTATCTTCGGGATTTTTTTATTGTTATTCACCGATCATTTAATTCTCAAAGTTCAAGCATATTTGGGGACGAGTTTTTTTTTTTATTTTACAATAAAAAAAATTAAAATCCCCAATTTATCAAATAAGTTTACGGAATAAGATTTGATATATGCACCTTCATATCTAATTTATTTTATATTAAATATGTAAAAAATATAAAAATTATAATATCATAATTTATATTGATAAATCAAATACGAAATATTTTTTATTTTTATAAAATTTATGGATATTTTTAAATTTTAAATTATATAATTTTTTATTTTTTATATTATTTTCATATTATATGTATTGTGTTTAAAATTGGCATTACCCCGAGACACCGAGTCAGTTATCGAAACAGGTTAATTTGCGTTAAATTTAAAGTGAAGATTTGCAAAGGATGGGGAGAAGGTGGTAATTTTGGAGGTAGAAACAGATAAAGAAACGCGTTTAACCAGCTTTATAATTTTGAAATAGGAAGGTGGATATACCACAAACTCTGATGTGCATCATCAGATTCAGAGTTCACACTGTGTTGACTTGACTAGCTTAGGCCTAGCCCGGGACCCAGGTTGTCACTTCAACAAGGTTTATTTGACTAAGATAAAAAAATTTGACCACTATAATGAGATCTTTCCAACCGACCTAATTAGCTTTTTAATAAAAAAATTATAAATATTAAACTTTAAATTTAATCTATTAAAAGAAAAAAAGAATGACAAATTTGACGATTATTGGCAACGAAATTATAATTATTTTGAAAATTTTCAAGTTGTTTACTTATTCTTATTCAATTTCAAATTTATTTTTAATAATTATATAAACATTATAAAAAATAAACCTAATGTTTTATATAAAATTATATATAAATATTGTAATGATGAGATGAACGTTATCAAAATAATCTCTTTATCTTAATTTTAAATAAGTTAATCTGTGTTTGTAAAAACAAAACTAATCTATGTACTTTAACACTCATTTATATTCTAGAATGGTTGATAACATCATCAAATAAGACCATTATCTATGTTAATGAGAAATTAAATGATGCGAAATATAAAAATATTTTATTTTGTTGGGGGTAAAATTTTAATTAAAATTTCAAAAATTATTTTATTTAATTTTTAAGGAATAAATTTTATTAAATATGAATTAAAAATAAAAAGTAAATTAAAATTAAAATACTTTATTTTTAAAAAAAATTAATTGAGGTAATTTATGTTTAAATAAAAAATAATCTTATGATACAAGTATTTAGTCACATAAAAGACAAAATAGAGGACTAACTTCTCCATTAATCTTTCCTTTTTTTTTAACCTAAGTCAAAAGAAAACAAAAAAATGTATACGGCTCAAATATTTTCTATCTATCACATTTCTTTTGTGATTTTTTTCTAAATTATAAATTACCCATAGATTTTTAAATTTTTGACAAAATTATAAATATAAGAAAACTTATAATTATAATAAAATATTATATTTATATAAAAATTATTTAATTAAATTTAACAAAAAAAAAAACAACAAACCAACACATAATTAGATAAATCAAATATAAAATTAAATCAAATCACATGTGATAAAAACTTGAATCTAAATTTTTAAAACCTTAACTTATCGTTAAACCATTACAAATATAATAAAAAAATTTTAATAATGATATTTGATCTTTCAATTTTTTAATTTTTATTATTTTAGTATTTCTTTTTTACTATTTAATCTCATAGTTTATTATTTTCTATTTTTCACTTTTAATTTTTCATAATTTTTTCAATATAATTGTAGACATTCATTTTTATCCAAAATGATTACATATCATTTTTCAACAATCAAATATGGTCGGGTCTAACTTTAGGTTAAGTTATTAATTTTTGCTTAATTACATTTTTAATTTGATATGCTTGGGGTTTATGTTGTTTTCTGCCTAGCCTATTTTTTTGGCTTTTTCTTCGGGTTCTTCATAAAAGTATGGATTTAATTTATGGATGTGTGCCAGGTAAATTGCAAAGCCCGGAATAAAAATAAGGCTCATAAGTGGTTTTTGTCTTCTTCTCCAAATGTTAAAAATGGTAAAATTGCTTATGCAAGATGACAAATAATAAAAAGGAAATATCCAGCTCAGGCTACCATGGCAGCAAGCTTTTATCAACCTCGAAAACTTTTCCTTCCAAATTGTCTCCCTTATTCCCAGCTCTTTGCTTTCACCCTTAATTTCACCTATACAATCTTACGATCATTTGATCAAAAGCTCACTAACCTAAAAGATTCCATTATCCTACATGCAGTGACTAACACTTTGCTGAGTATCCATTGCTGCATTTGACAGAAAAGGCTCAAAACAAAAAATAATTATAGTTACTAAAGGTAAATTAAAGGGTTAAAAATAAAGGACTTTTAAGTGCCAGGGGACACCAATTTTGAAAAAAGGAAGAGGAAAATCAACCCAGGCATAGAATGAAAACCAAAGAAAATCCCACTATCACACTCCCCATACCTTCGCTCGGCCTTAGCCACAGCGTTAACCTTCACGTACTCAATTCCATAGCCACATTAGTCCCATCTCTAACCTCTCAATACCTGGTCTGCATACCCCGACACCATAGCCACACCAACCCCAGCACCATAACCCCTTTGTCTACACACCCAGTCCCCTATAAACCTAGCCTACCATCACCAGTCATTGCATGCGCAAACAGCATTCCCTGCGCCCAAACACCTTGTCACCCATAGCCATATTTCAGTCTCGATCTACCAACATAGCCTTGGCATCGTAGCCACCCTCACTTTTACCAAACCAAACATCCTCACCACTTCCCCTATCACAAAGCCGCTATCACCAGCCTTTCCAAAAATTACTCCCAACATCAGAACAAAAACCCATAAAAAAAGCCTACTGCCACCACACAAAAAAAAAAAAACAAAGCTACCCTATCCTAAACTACCCAAAAAAGAAAAAAACAACCATCATATCTCACCATCAAACATATATAGAAAAACTATATATATATATATATAAGTTACAACCCTCTGTGACTCAGTGCCAAAGAGACAACCAACAAAGAAAAAAAACTTTTGGCCAAATACTTTGGAGGTCAATCTAAGAGGTTTATGACAGGTTTGGAAGGAAGGGAGCTTGGATTTGGAATTAGGAGACCAAAGAGGTCTTTAGAGGGGTTTTTTTTAAAGATTTTCGACATCAACTATGGTGGCCGGTAGTTCAGCATGGCGTCAAATTCTAAGTTTGGGAAGAGGTTTTGAGATTTTTTTTTTAGAAGTGAGATTAAAATGAAATTTGAAATTTTTTTTAACTTTTATAGTGTTAAAAAAAAAAAGCCAAAACGACATCATAGAGAGGCTTAGGATCTGCGAGTGACCCATGGCTCGACTCGACGACCTGTTTCAGTCCCAGCATTCAACCGGTCTAACTAAATTAGACCCGAATCGAAAACAACGGCTAGTACTGCTCCAAACTGTCACAAACCACTTGAATCGCACTGAACCATCCTAGATTGCCTATGGACCAATGACCAACATGAACGTGTCAGTTTTGGGTAATTTTTTTTATTTTTTTAATTTTTAAATTATTTAAGTTAGTTATTAATGTATATTTATATTTTAAATAGCTAGAATAAATGTGTATATTTTAAAACATAGGAAAATTAATGTTTAAAAAAATAAATTAAGGAAAATGTGTACGAAAAAAATATAAAAAAGTGTTAAAAAAATGACAAAACAAATATAAAAAATATAATAATGAAAATAAAAAATTTCGATGATGAAATATTAAAAAAGTTCGAGTAGTGATTCCTTAAAATCTTGAGGTGAAAATTTTTTTTTAAATACTATAAAAGTAATAAAGTATTTAGAAAAATATTCAATATAAAATATTTTTATTTAATTAATTCTCCTAAGATATATATGGCTTAATAATGATAAAAATAATAAATAAATAAATAAAAAGAGATGATAAAAAGTAAAAATGACCTTTTTTTGAGTATCAAGATTGGTACATGACACATGAATTTTATTTATGATGATTAATCATTTTTATTTTCAAAAAACATTAATAAGAATAATAATAAATTTAAAAATAAAATTAAAGTCAGAATAAAATAAAAATAATAATAATAAAAGGGAGGAAACAAAATAAAAATATCCGAGAGTGTGATTTTAAGGAAGTTTGAGTAGAAATTCTTAAAAAATCTTTAAATGAAAAAATTCTTTTAAAATACGACTAAAGAATTAGGATACCTAGAAAATTTTTGATAAAAAGATTTTTCTTGCTTCGATTCCTATAAAAAATAAATAAAATAAAAAAATAATAATTATAATAATAAATATCTATAAATTTAATAATAATGATAATAAATCAATTAGTGAGTAAAATAAAACAAGTAACAAAGAAAATATAACATAAGGACAAATAAATGAGATGACTAAAAATTTTTACACACATACTATATGTTGTCATCTATATTTTATACAATAATCTTGAAGTAACGTGAATTTTTAATGATGAAATTTTAAATAAGTTTAAGTGGTAATTTTTAAAAAAATTTTAAGTGAAATTTTTTTTTAAAATTATTATAAAAGTATTGAGATATTTAGGTCAATTTTTAAGAAAAAAATTTTATTTACTTTTTTTCAAAGATAAAAACTTTTATACAATACAATAATATTATAAATAAAATCCATATAAATCATATTCCATTTAAACACACCAACTCTAAAATTTGATTATGAATTCAGTATCTTCCATCTTTAACATATTGAATAGTTTCACCCAAATGGACATCTCAGAAACAAAATCCCACGTGAAAATATGTGTAGTCTCCATGTGAAACATTTCCAGGCATTTAACATAAAATAAATAAATATTTAATGAAATACGTTAATTTTTTAAAAAGTTATTTAGGTGGAGTTGATAAATCTCACTGACATTATATAATTTTTTTTCAATATAATACATAAAAAAAATGTAGCATTTGTTAATAATTTTCAAAAATTGTAATTAAATTGATTAATCTATTAGGTTTTTTTTTTTTCAATAAATTCAGGCATTTTAACTTCTTTATTTTTCTCCAGCAAATTTTATAATCCACCTTAGATTGAATGATTTATCTTCGAAAATTTTTTATTGTTACTCACTAATCATTTAATTCTCAAAGTTCAAGCATATGAGGAGACGATTTTTTTATTTTACAATAAAAAAAAATTAAAATCACTAAAGTTTTGCAATTATCAAATAAGTTTATAGGATAAGATTATATATATATATTTGATCATTTGTATATTTATATCTAATTTATTTTATATTAAATGCATATAAAATATAAAAATTATAATATTATAATTCATATTAATAAATCAAATATGAAATATTTTAAATTTTTATCAAATTTATAAATATTTCAAAAATTTTAAATAATATAATTTTTATATTTGTTATATTATTTTCATATTCTATGTATTATGTGGCATTACCACGAAACACCAGGTCAGTCTTCGAAATGGATTAATTTGCATTAAATTTATTAAGTGAAAATCTGCAAGGATGGGGAGAAGGTGGTAATTTTGGAGGTAGAAGGAGATAATGAAACACGTTTAACCAGCTGTATAATCTTTAAATAGGAAGGTGGAGATACGACAAACTCTCGTCTACATCATCCGATTCAGAGTTCACACAGTGTTGACTTGACTAGCATTGGCCTAGCCCAGGCCCAAGGCTGTCACTTCAACAAGGTTTATTTGACTGAGATAAAAAAAAATTCTATAAAAAAAAAAAGGATGATAAATTTGACGATTATTGGCAACGAAATTGTAATTATATTAAATTTTGTTCTTTTATAATGAAAATTTTCATGTTCTTTACTTGATTCTTATTCAATTTTGAAATTTATATTTAATAATTATATAAATATAATAAAAAAGCCTGATTTTTATATAAAATTTATATATAAATATTATAATGATAAGATGCACGTTATCAAAGTACTAGAAAAGTTCCTATGGTAAGTCAAAAAATGTATATTAATCCCTTTATTTCAATTTTAAATAATTTAATCTTTGTTCGTTAAAAAAAAAAATCTACTTTCACATTTATGTATGTTCTAAAATGGTTGATAACATCATCAAATAAGACCATTAACTATAATGATGAAAAATTAATGATGGGGAATATAAAAATATTTTATTTTGTTGAGGTGAAATTTTAATAAAAATTTCAAAAAGTTTATTTTATTTAATTTTAAAGAATAAATTTATTAAATATTAATTTAAATTAAAAAGTAAATTAAAATAAAATTGCTTTATTTCTTTTGAAAATTAATTAATGTAATTTATTTTTAAACAAGAAAATAATCTTATGATACAAGTATTTAGTCATATAAAAGATAAAATAGAGTACTAACTTCTCTATTAAGCTTTCATTTTTCATTTTACTAAGTCAAAACAAAACAAAAATGATGTTTACAGCTCAAATATTTTTTTATCTATCACATTTCTTTTGTATTTTTTTCTAAATTATAAATAACCCATAATTTTTGTAATTTTTAACGAAATTATAAATATAAAAAAATTATAATCATAATAAAATATTATATTTATATAAAAAATTATTTAATTAAATTAAACAAAAAAAATCAATAAACCAACACATAATTAGATAAATCCAATATGAATTCTTTTAATTAGTTATCATCATGGTAGTAAACATTATGTTCATATAAAAATAATGGAGAAAATCTTTAAATTTTAATAACAAATTTCCCCGTTAATAAAGTAGTAATTGTTTTTTTTTTTTTTTTTTTAAGTTTCAAATGCAAATGAATTTATCAAAATATTTGCATTCAATATTTTTTATTAGTTAAGAAAATTAGTATTTTCTTAAAAAAGTTTAGTTGTATAATTAATTTGATATTTTATAAACCAATTTTTATTTTCTCATTCTTCTTAGATCTTGTATTTTTTATTGATTTTTATTTTAAAAAATATATTTTAAAATCTTAGTTTTTATTATTTTTATATTATTATATTTTTCATCATTATTTTGTTTTTTTCTTTTAATAGTCTCTTTGTGTCTTTTCTTTTTTTTTTTTTAGTTTTGGGTTTGAACCGAATAAGAAAACAAATTTGGCTAGCCCTAACGGATCAACTAAGAATATCCACTTTAATTCAGGCAAAGACATATGTTGGTGAATTTATCATTCACATTCCCTGCAAAAAGGAATTAAATCAAGCTTGCGTCATAGCTTTAATCATGCAACATCACTTTGGTCATCAAGATCCGTCAGCAATGAACGATGAGTTGAAGCAAATATTTAGGTCAATCAAATGATCACGGGAATGTCACTTCTTACATGAAACTTACAAACCCTTCTCCCTTTCAAATTTGCGACCCCGGAATGTCAGAAGAGAAAATTTCTCGTTTGATTTCAATGCAGTAGCCGTGAATTCCAAGAAGAAAATTTGTCTACATCCCCTTTACAGGCAAGTTGATCATGTATATATACATATTCGTCTTCATGCAGCAGACACAACACAAGTAGCTGCCAACTCAATTTGTTTGTTTTATGTTATATTGCTGGTTGATTTATAGGAGTTTTGATTGTTAAATTAGAAGAAAGATTCAAGCCTTTTAAGTTAGCAGCTTTGCATGAATTAATCATGACAGTACCAATTGAAGCTTTAGCAATGGCAGGGGCTGATTATAATGAATGGGGTTTGACTATTGAAAAGTGGGAAGATGATGATTCAGAGTGGCCTCCTCCGCATTTACTAGCTGAACAGGAAGAAGAAGAAGATGAACCCGAAAGGGTTGTGAAACAGGGCATTCAAAACATTGGCAGTAGCGGCCTAACCCACCTTTGGGAAGACCTTGATGGCATTAATTGTGATGACAATGGCAGCTATGGAGCCACAGGAGAATATTGCAGGCGCCATCGAAGGGTGTCTCACGGCAGGATTTTGGTTGAGAGGATAATACAATCGTTGAGGTCAATAAAGCTGATGGTCAGATACATGATCCGGCTATTAATGATTGCAACGATTGTTGGGAGGAAGAGAGGAAGAGATCTTTGAAGTCATCTTCATCCCATTCCAGTTGAGGATTACATTTCCAAGCTATTCACTTCATCTATTGCTAATTTTTTGAACCCCAATCAGCCTTTTGAGTGTCGAGGTCTGTAATGTGGTAACATTTTTTGTTTTTTTTTTTCATTTTATTTGTTTTCTTCTCAGTTTGTTTAAGATTTTTTCTTCGATCTTGTAAAGTTTATTGAGCCATTGATTGCTCATGGAAATTGTCATGATGTAATCCGAACCTATTTTTCCGTTCTTTTTTGGAATGAATAATGCCGAAAATGTTTCCTGTAAGATTCATTTCTTTAGGCCTTTGAACAAAACAATACAATACATCAGTACCACCATATCAGAAATAACTGCGTACGTGTGGGTGACATCAAAATCAGCATTTGAACAAAAGGAAAAAAAAAAGCATCACGAGAACGTTGCTTTTAGTATGATGTTTCTCTCAACTTTCAATCTCTTCTTCCCTTATCTTGAATGTTGAACAAACCTTTAGTTTGATCATCATTCAAACACGTGAATTTTCTGAAGAAACAGTACTTGTATATATATATATACACACACACACACACACCATCTTTCTATAGATCCCAATTAGCCACGTTCGTTCAATTCGCTCTTTTCATTGCTAAAAGGATCTCAGTAATATATATTGCTCTCTTATTAGGATTGTAAAGCCAAAGGAAGAAAAGTCTATAAATCCAGCCATAACCTTTCCAATTTTCATCCTGTCAGTTTCAATAGAAGCTTTGCCAATGGCAGGGGCTGATTACTCAGAATGAAGCATGGTTACTAAAGAATGGGACTCGTGATGAGTCATCGCAAATTGCTTAGTTCTTTCTTTGTTTTTTTTCTTTTTTGCAAAATTTGTTCATTTTTTCTTGTCCATAATAAAGTCGGATTGGAATTTGAAATTAGCTTTTTGAAATTTTTGAGGCTTTTGTTAAAAAATGTTTTTAATGTATTAGTTGTGATATTAGGAGAAACCAATGAAAAAAAAATGTTAAAAAATGCACGTTCGATTTAAGGCTCACATATCGTGTCTTCCTTTTCCAACATGTTCAATGTTGCGAAATTGGCAATAGCAACAAAAAATATTACATTTACATGACCTATTTATTACATAAGCTACAAGATATGATATGGAACAAATTAATTTTAATGAGCTTTTACATAACAAAAATCAACCTTATCTTTTATATGAACTTGTGTTGGCGTGGTCAATAATTGATTATTGAATGTTGATTAAATGTTGAATCAATTGAGATGGTAGTTCGAGAGTATAATTGAGTTGAATTGAATCAATACATTATAAAATTAGAGTTCGACTCGAAATTGAAGTTCAAAACTTAATTCAAACTCAACCGAATTTTATTTATCAAGCTCGAACTTAACTTAAAATAAAGTTCAAGCTCGCTTGATAAAATTTATTACCTAATAAAAATTTGTAAATTTGATTAATATGCTTGATAGTAAAACTTAATTAGTTGATTTGAAAATTGAACTAAAACTTAAATTGAGATGTTTTTCTATAAATAATGATATTTCAAAATAATATTGTAACAATATAAAAAACACACTATCAAATTAAAAAAAAATTCTAAACATAAAAAAATTAAAAATTTCGTAATATTTAGCCAATTAAATCCAAACAACCAAATTCAAAAATTTTTCAATGTAAAAAATTGAAAGTCCCAATCTAACTAATCAAAGATGACAATAGCTTTCATTAAGGCAATACTAATATTGTAACACAAAAGGAAGCACTAAAATAAGCACTATTGCCTAGGGGTGTAAACGATACATTAGTACTCGCAAGCTATTTGGATTCGATTAAAAAAAAACTCGAATTCGGTTCGATTATTGTCGAGTCGAGCTCGAGCTCGAGTAGCTCGACTTATCGATCGAGCCGAATTCGAGTATTCTTATATCTGACTCGAGTAGCTCGCGAGCCTAATCGAGCTTTTATATTTAAATATATTTTTATTTTTTTAATTAATAAAATATTTCGAATCCGAGTTCGAGTTCGAGCATGAATAATCGAACTCTTGTCGAGTATACGAATCGAGCTTATTTTTATATATTAATCGAATTTAATCGAGCGAGCTCGAATAACTCGAATTTGATCACGAATCGAGCTCGAGCTTGAAAAATAAAACTCGATCGAGCTCGAGCCAAGTATCGAACCCCGAGTTGTGAGTCGAGTTCGAACTCGAACTTCTCACTACTCGGCTCGGCTCGTTTACAGCCCTACTATTGCCAACATATATTATTCAAACTTTTTTTTTTTCTTAATGTAGTTAAATTAGAAATAAACAACATTCAGTATCAAGCTTTTAGCCGAGGGCGTAGCTAAAGGTTTAGCAAAATTACTCGCTCAACTTTCAAATGTGCAGTAGCAGTTCATACGTGAAGTTGACGCTTTGATTTTTCTATGTAAACTGATGTTAATCGGAGGTAGAGATAGGCAAGTGGATACAACCTATTCAATTTGCAGGCAGCTATGTTGAAATGAGACACGAAGGAAGAATGCTAGAAAAGAAAGGGGTGGCAGCTAGGATAAGATGGGAAAAGAGAGAACAGAGGCACCGTTAAAAGAGAGAGTAAGAAAAGGAGAAGCAAGTGAGACTGAGAAAGAGTTAAAGTATTTAGGGTTTTATATATAAATATATATAAAGATAAAATTGTAAATTTTAATTAAAATAATAAAAATATATATTTAAATAAAAAAATTAAATTAGACTTGCAAGTAATTCGAGTTAAGTATTAAAATATTCGAATTTTATTGAATTAATAAATTAAATTACTCAAGATCAAACTCGATTTGATAATAATTGAATCAAATTCGAGTTTTATTCGAATCGATCTTAAATAATTTATAAATATTAATATATTATTTATACTCTTAAATAGTCAACTTGACAATCAAAATAATGATCAAACAAATAAATGGATAAAAAGGTAATCTTAAAATTTTTGACTTAACATATACCGTTTATCTCAGTACTTACGTCAAGCTGAGGAAAAAGTAATAATCTCTCATATATATATATATATATGTTTAATAGCAATTGTAGGCATGCGTTTCTCATGCTTAACACTTGAGTTTAATTTCACCTTGGAGAGACAATGTGATAATCTCAGCTATCAATTTGCACGCGTCGTCTCAATTCTTTTATCACTGGTCAATATTTCTATGATCAGCATTGTACAGCAGGCAAAAGACTTAGGATACATTGGTCAAACGTAAGATCACGAGAATGTTACCTCTTTTATGAATTCATAATGTAAAATATACTCTCAAATTAACCCACTTTATCCCTTGTCTCTTTTTTCTTCAAGAGAGAAACATCAACTTGATTTCAGGAGTCTAGCCCGTGAGTTTTGAGAAGAAAATTATTCGTCTCCGCATGGAGGGAAGTAGCCTATAAATACAGGATTTCTGGTCATTGCAAAAAGACGTAAAAGTTTTGGACATTCTAGCTATAATTCAGATAAAGTCACGTCAATTTCGATAGAAGCTTTAGCAATGGCGGGGGTGGATTATATTGAATGGGGTATGCACATTGAAGAGTGGGAACGTGATGATGATCAAGAGCTGCCTCCGCCACATTTACTGGCAGACGATAAAGAAGAAGAATGCAAGAAATGGCGTGTTAAGCAAGGCTGTTCTGTCAACAATTCAAGTTTGCCAAACTGCAATTTGAAAGATGATAATGTCAGTGAAAGATTTGTTCAGTCAAGAAGAACAATTGAGAAGATATGGTTGTATCTCATGTCAATAGAAAAAAATGGTGCGAACCATGATAAAGCTGTTGATGATTTCTCAGATGGAAAGAAGAATATTGAACAATAAGTTCTCGTGATATACCATTGCAAGGTGAACTGCAATATCTTTAGCGACGTTCAATTTGTAACGAAGTTTGAAGGACTTTTGTTTCCTTTCCTCTTTTACTGCAATTCGTTTATTATTAAATTCTCATCATTCATTAATTGTAATTCGTTCAATCATCAATGTCATATTGGCAGATATAAAAAAAAAAAAAGAAACTTTGTCATGGTTAAATATACAGTAGCTGAATTAAAAATAGCTTTAAAATCAAATTTCTTTCAATCCTTTTAGCCTTTGATTGATATCTCTTTCAAAAATGATTCCTTTAGGTCTTATATTACTGTGTTTATGCGGCGAGAGAACAGTGCGATCATATATGTTTATGGAGAACAAGTGAAAATAACTAAAACCTCTTTTTCTGCTTCTCACCAATAGATGCTACTACACGGATCTTTCCACTGTAAATTAGCTAATCTTATCCCCACGGTGCTTCAAAACATCCTTTTACGGCTATCAATCTAGCAATGCAAGGCACATCTTCTATTTATTGGCGGTAAATTTAGCTTCACTACTTCTTAAATCCGTTGGAATGGTCTACTCTTTTGGTCCCTGCTATATGCTAATTATATTTGATCTGTCCATCCCGATCTCTATCATCTCCAGGAACAAAACATGCAAGGGAAAAAGCTAGAATATCTAGAGCCTAGTTATCACACTTACGTTAATTGCCTCAACGCAGAATCAATGCATGCATCAACCTAATCACACTTATATTAGGAGGGCCACAAAATTGAGGTGATTTAATCTCATTTTGTAATAATTTTATATAGTGAAAATCTGTAACGATTGCAAATGAATGTAACTCTCACGTTTAAAGTGAATCATTATAAATCTTAACACTTTAAACAAACCACTTATAATAATATATATGTACTGAGGAAAAATTCGTTTACACTAGCTTAAGTCTTAACATTTTTTTTTTTATTTAGACCAAAATAACTAATATTAAATTTATTATTTTGATGCAAATTAGTTATGAATTTAATTTTAATCTAAAGGTAAAAATGGTATAAGATTTATATTAGTGTAAGGAATTCTTACTGATATGTATTTATACATACTAAAGCTATCAGAATTTAGCTTCCAGTGGTAATCAACCTGCACCTTTCCTTTATTCCTGAATGTTGTTTTTCATGTTTCAACTTTCAAGTGCTGCACTTTGTTCTGGGTATACATATATCTTTTGTTTTTTGGTTTAACGATGAACAATTTCTAGGAGTAAATTTCAGATTCCGGTGAATTCATGCCCTATTGCTTAATTCCGGATCGAATTTCTATATCACAACTGTTGTTGCAAGTTGCAACTGTAAGTTCAAAAGCTAGCTTCCTAGTTGTCGAAACTAAAAGTTCAGAAATAATTAAGTTCCTAAGTTTAACAAACCCAGTTTAGTTCTGGTTTAATTCTGATAGCATTCCATAATATCTATTCCCTTTGGTTAGTTATCAACATCTCCTCTGCTACTTAATGAAGGTAGAGGACACAACACGGAAAGATATCAAGCTTGCGTCATTGCTTTAATCACCAGCAAACTGTTACATAATATGGTCACGAGACTATTGCTTTGCTTCTTAGTTGGATGACTCTAGTCTTAGGAATAAACCACCCTACTACCCCAACACAACACAATAAAATAAATAGATAAAAATAAAACCCAAAAAGAGACCTGAAATATTTTTTGGGGTATTTGAAACCATCAGGATTGAATTTTGAACTTAAAAATTCAACATTTGTTGACAGACCTGAAATACTTAATTTGTATGCTACCTGTGAATTTTTACAAGGATTTCGGAACCTCTAATATATGGACGATCATTTGCATAATAGCATATGGAATTGAGATAATTTAGTTCTTGTTCTGAGAATAATTCTGGAACAATTAAAGCCAAGACAATTTACCTAAATTGCAAGATTTTAGCAATAGCAGGGACAAGTTATCTTCAATGACCAGATTTGCAGGATTCACGTTCAGTCGTCGCAATATTTATTCTTCTTTCTCACCTAGGGCATGCTGGATATTAAGCTGCAGTAGAACTAAGTTCTGTACACCTTTTCCAGTGAATTAGTTTGATGTCAAGGTGTGAATACACATTGATAGAGGAAACTCTCATTTAAACGTTCCAAAATCAAGGTACAAGTTTACCTGCATAAGGCTAATACTAGTGTGTTTATACAAAAAGCCATGCTATTAATCTATTACTTTTCATTCATCCAAGACTACACTCTTATCCATGGACGCACTCACTGATAGATGGATATACGAAAAAAAGGGATCATGATTCTCGGGTAAAATGGCACCATTTAGTATCAACCTAATTTAATTGTGCAGGTTGTCATAACGTCTAGATCCGAAGATTTATCGCTAGACATTGACTTAAGGGAGTCGCCACCAATCTTTTTTATCTAGGTGTGATTGGCCACCTTAGGAATTTTATCCTTTCAGGGAACACCTAAGTTTAAAGGTCCTTAAAAGAATAGGTTCACGTCTACTAACCAGAACAGGGTTCGGGAGTTCGGTTACGTGTGAGGAAGGTTATTGTTGGGAATATTGACTCAAATCCCATAAGAGATTTCTTAGAGATTTGTTTGAGATTTGTCAGATGTTGTTTGATGGATAAGAAGACTTGCAAAAGAAGAATTCTAAGAGAAAGAAGATTCTTAATAGGTAAGTTTGACTTGCAAGAGAAGAATTCTAAAAGGAAAGGGATTCTTAATAGGCAAGTTTAACTTACAGGAGAAGAATTCTAAGAGGAGAGGGATTCTTAATGGGCAAGTTTGTATGGTTATAAATAGGTGAAGTCTCTACAGAGTTAGGTATAAGAAAAAGATGTAAGAGAGTTGTAGGGTTTTATGGGATAGACACCCCATAAGAGTATTGTGGCTCTACGTCTTATGGGTGTGTATGTTTGTTTGTGAGTGGACTAGAGGAGATTGAGAGGGTTCACATAGGTATGATGTATGGGAACATATGGGTATGTGTTTGGTTGTGTTGAAAGGGTGCACAAGAGTTTGGGTTTGTGTTTGTTTGGGTAGAGAATACTTCATAGGACTAGAAGAGATTGAGAGTGTTTTATGAGTATTGATTGTTGAGTGAGGGTGATGATATAATGTATGTTTGTAATTCTCTACAACTAATGGATCTTGTTTCTCATCCGTAGATGTAGGTCAGTTGGACCGAACCATGTTAAATTGTTGTCTCTTGTGTGTTTGATTTATTATTTGATTTCACTTCCGCTGGTGTGATTGGATTGAAAGCTTTTAGCCCAACAAATGGTATAAGAGCTGTGGTGTTCCCCAACAAGTGGTATCAGAGCTGAAGGTTCGAAACGTGAGAAGAGTTGAAGATTCAAGATGTGAAAAGAGCCGAAGGTTTGAGACTTGAAAAAGCTAAAGGTTTAAGATATGGGAAGAGTTTGGTTTAAGACATGGGAAGAAATAAGCTTAAAGGAGCTCAATTCAAGATAAGAGTTTGAGTTCGAGTTTTGAAGATTGAAGATTGGTTTGTATGAAGCGTAAAGACACAAAAGAAGAGAAGATGATTGTAAGACTTTCATTGCAGGTGGAGCCAAGCATGTCTAGCATGAAAATGATGATTGATGGAATTTGAGTCAAGGTGGAGATTGTTGAGAATATGACTCAAATCTCATAAGAGAATTATTTGAGATTTGTTTGAGATTTGTTAGATATTGCTTGATGGATAAGAAGACTTGCAAAAGAAGAATTCTAAGAGAAAGAAGATTTTTAATAGGTAAGTTTGACTTGCAAGAGAAGAATTCTAAAAAGAAAGAGATTCTTAATAGGCAAGTTTGACTTACAGGAGAAGAATTCTAAGAGGAGAAGGATTTTTAATGAGCAAGTTTGTATGGTTATAAATAGGTGAAGTCTCTACAAGGTTAGGTATGAGAAAAAGATGTAAAAGAGTTGTAAGGTTTTATGGGATAGACACCCCATAAGAGTATTGGGACTCTACGTCTTATGGGTGTGTATGTTTGTTTGTGAGTGGACTAGAGGAGACTGAGAGGGTTCACATAGGTATGATGTATGGGAACATATGAGTATGTGTTTGGTTGTGTTGAAAGGGTGCACAAGAGTTTGAGTTTGTGTTTGTTTGGGTAGAGAATACTTCATAGGACTAGAGGAGATTGAGAATGTCTTATGAGTATTGATTGTGAATGAGGGTGATGATATGATGTATGTTTGTAATTCTTTACAACTAGTGGATCTTGTTTCTCATCCGTGGATGTAGGTCAGTTGGACCGAACCACGTTAAATTATTGTCTCTTGTGTGTTTGATTTATTATTTGATTTTGCTTCCATTGGTGTGATTGGATTGGAAGCTTTTAGCCCAACAAATGGTATCAGAGCTGTGGTGTTCCCCAACAGTTATAGCACCCTCACAACGCCCATCAAAATATGGTATCAGCTTAAATTTGTGTTATCCAATAAGCCTTAAAATTTTATCAAGTAATTAACTATTGAAAATTATTTTCAATTGACTCTAATACTTTTAGCAGAAAATTGAAAAAATTCCCTCACCTCAAGAGTATGCAAAAAAATTACTGTTTCACTTGCAGAGGCTCCATCGTCGGATTATTTAACATTAAAGAAAATTCAAAGGAAATAAAAAAGAAAAAAGAAAAATAATTGCTTTTGTACAAGAAAAAATTGATACTTTCAACTTTTTCCCAAAATATAATATTTTGAAAATTTAATTTCGAGAAAAATTGATACTTTCAACTTTTCCTCAAAAACCCATTTTTCAAAATTTATTTTTAAGAAAAATTGATACTTTCAACTTTTTCCTAAAAATATTTTTTGGAAAATTTTAATTTTTAAAAAAACCTTTTTTAAAAACTTTATTCTTAAGGAAAATTGATACTTTCAACTTTTCCCTAAAAATATTTTTTGAAAACTTTTAATTTTGAAGAAAATTGATACTTTCAATTTTTCCTAAAAAAAAACCCTTTTTTTTTAAAAACTTATTCTTAAGAAAAATTGATACTTTCAATTTTTTTCAAAAATATATTTTTTTGAATTTTATTTAGAGAAAATAAAATAAATAAATAAATAAAAAATGAAAATAAATAAAAAATCCTAATATAATAATAATAAATAAAATAAAATAAAATAAAAATAATAAAAAGAAACGAAAAAAAAAACCTGGGAACGACTCGACTTGCGGAAGAAAAAACGGCTTGGAGCAGCGGCTCAGGGGTGTCAGCTCGACTCGACTAACGGCTTGAGACACGGGTCACACGCGGGTCAAAAACGGGTCGTGCTCGGGTCGGATCGGATCTTGACAAAACGTGCGAATCCTCTGGGTTACTTAACGTAAAAACAACGTCGTTTTGAGAAGATATATAAGGCTGATTCCTTCGTTTCTTCAGCAGAAGCCTTTTTCTCTTTCTCTCTCTTTTTTCTTTTTCTCTCCCTTCTCTCTAAAATTTTTAAAGAACTTCAGTTGAATATTCATCGAAATCTGAGTTTTTCGTTGAAAGTTCATCGAAAAGTTGATCGATTTTTGAAAATCTTCACCGAAAATTGGGTAGCAGGCCAAAAACTTCAAACTTGATCGAAATAGTCACCGTAAAATTTAACTTTTGTAAAAAAATTTAACTGAAATCTAGAAATTTTCTAAAAATTTCTAGAAAAAAATTCGCAAAAAAATCTTCAAAAATTTTCCACCGATTCTTAAAGCTATTCTGACGCCTCTAAACCCTTTTTCAGCTTTCAAATCTCTTATGTCTGCCTTTTTCTCCCAGCTAGTAACTCTTTTCTCTCTCTTTTTCCTTTGATCCAAGGGTCCTTTTATAGGGATTGATCAGAAGAGTTTTTGATCAATCCAAACTCTTCTTTGGATTGGGATTCAATCATTGAATCTAATATGGACTCTGATTGAATCCCAATTCACAGTGGGATTCCTCCAAAACCAATCCAATCCTCAGCCGAAAAAATCAGAAAAATAAAAAAACCAAATAAAAATATTAATGAAAATAAATCAAAAAAACCAAAAAATTATCAGATAAATTAAAATTAAATAATAGATAAATTATAACATATAATCTGATAAATATACATATAAATATTAACAAAAAAATAATAATAAGGATATATATTAATAAATAGTAGTAATAAATAAATAAATAATAAATACATAAGATAAAAATAAAAGAAAAATATATATAAAAAACAATAATAATAATAAAAATAAAATAAAAATGTAAAATACAAAAATACAAAAAAAGAAAATAGACTTACCTATTTGGACCAGGCCCAATTGATCCGGGCTTGGATCAAATTGGGTGTCTACAGCTGCCCCTCTTTGCACATTTTCTGTGAAACAAAAATTGTGCAAAGATGTAGACATCCAATCAAGACTCAACTCGATATTTTTTATTTTTTATTATTTTTTTTATGTTTAAGATTTGATTAAAACTCTTCTAAGTAGAGGCTCAATGACTTTGAAAAACATAAACAAAGCTCTTCTAATCAAAGGCTCAACGACTTTGAAAATGAATAAACAATGCTCCTCTAATCAGAGGCTCGTTAACTTTGAAAAGATAAATGAAGCTCCTCTAAGTAGAGGCTTAACGACTTGGAAAAATAAATAAATTCTCTAAGCAGAAACACCATGACTTCAAAAATAAATGCTCTTCTAAACAGAGGCACCACAACTTTGAAAAGTAAATTGTTCTTCTAAATAAAGGCAACCACGACTTTAAAAAGTAAATTGCTTCTCTAAATAGAAGCACTACGACTTTGAAAAGTAAATTGCTCCTCTAAATAGAGGCAACGAAACTTTAAAAAGTTAATGGCTCCTTGACAATCAAGTCTAAAGGAGTTGAAAATTGTGTTTGATAGAATTTTAGGAGATTATGCCTAAAGGTCTTATAAATCAACCTTGATACCAAGAGACATCCTATTTTAAGGATTAGGAACTTACCTGACAAGCTTTTTCCTCAAATTTGAAAATGTCTTCACATCTATCTCCTCTATGTGAGATTTTGAAATACCCCTGCTTCTTGAATTTATGTAGTATATGCTATGCAATGTATATGAAATTCAATGCATGTTATGCAAATGTTGGCTAATTAACACTTATTCAGTTTGTGGTACTCAAGTCTCTTAAGCTCTTTTTTTGGGCCCCGAACCCTTTGATTCTTCAAAATTTGGACTACGCTGCTCTTCTAAGATCGAGCCAGTGTAGCTCTCAATTGACTCTTTCGCTCGTATTCTTTTTGTAAAAAAAAAATTTTTCTTCCAAATTTAGTGTCCTTATCAGGAACTGAATATCTTGATTCTGCCTTTATCATTCAGGACCTCTTCACTGTAATGTAAAAATTTTTTCATGCCATTATTCATTTATCAGTTATTATTTCAAACTCAAAAAGTAAGAATGCATTTGTCCATTTCTTCCATTGTAGGATACTAAGAAGAAAAGAATAAGAATGGTTGAGAAACAGTCACCAAAAAAGACATAAAGAGTGAAATAAAATGTCTTGTATTAGCAAAATGTTGACAAATTTTGACCAAGAGAGAATTACAAGGATAAGTATGGGGACAAAGCCCAAAATGAATAATCGGATAATCATGATAACACATCTCAAGATTTTTTTCTGAAAATCCAACCCTCTGATGCATTTAACAACTTGGAGCTCTTCCAAATTTGCTAGTCTCCATGCCAATGAATTTTTAAATTCGATGCCGTATTCTCCTTATCTAAGTTGTCTTTTCAGGTTTTCAACCTAGATAAATCCCCTATGACTCAAACCGCCCTTTTAGGGTTTTCGCCTTGAGTCATCCTTTTCATTCACTCTTTTTTTCTTTTTTCATTTTTTTTCATTTTTTCATTTTTTCTTCAAGCATAGTATTTCTTCATAGTATCAGAATTTATAGGATGGGGTAAATCATTTTCATCCATCTTAGTCAGTATCAATGCTTCACCCGAGAAAGCCCGTTTCACCACATACGATCTTTCCCAATTCGGAGTCCATTTTCTTCTACTATTGTGCTGGATTGGGAGAATTCTTTTCAAGACCAACTCTCCTTCTCAAAAGCAACGAGACCAAATTTTCTTATAATGAGCCCTCAACATTTTTTTTTGGTATAGCTAACCATGGCACAGTGCAGTCAATCTCTTTTTTTCTATGAAATTTAACTGCTCATAGCGTTCTCAAATCCATTTAGCTTCTCTTAACTTAACTTTTTTTAGAACCCTCAGGGAGGGAATCTCTACTTTCACTGGTAGTACAGCTTCCATCCCTTAAAGTAAAAAAAATGAGATTACCCTAGAAGAGGTGCGAACTGACGTTTGATATGCATGCAGTGCAAATGGCAACTTCTCATGTCAATCTTTATAAGTCTCGATCATCTTTTTCAGAATCTTTTTTATGTTTTTATTGGCTACCTCAATTGTCTCATTCATTTTCGAACGGTATGGTGCTGAGTTATAATGCTTGATCTTGTATTAAGCACATATTTCTTACATCATCTTACTATTTAGATTCTTGGCATTGTCTGAAATAATTCTCTTTGAAAGTTCATATCTATAGATGATCTCTCTCTTTATGAACTTACAAACAATAGATCGTGTCACGCTCGTATATGATGCTGTCTCTACCCATTTTGTGAAGTAATATATCATCACAAAAATAAATCTATACCCGTTAAAAGCTTTTGGGGTGATTGAACCAATGACATCCATGCCCCACATTGAGAATGGCCATGGTGGTACCATAACATGCAAAACAGATGATAGAGTATGGATCTTGTCAGCATATATCTGACATTGATGGCATTTACGAGCATAATCAATGTAATCATTCTCCATCGTCAACCAGTAATATCCTACCCTCATGATCTGTCTCGCCATCATATGTCTACTAATATATGCTTCACATATTCCATCATGCACCTATTCAATGATTTTTCTCGTTTTAGTCTTACTTACACACCTCAATAATACTTGATCCCGACTTCTTTTGTACAGAACATCCTCATCTAGAAAAAAACTCATAGCCAATCTTCGGATGACCCTTTTATTATTTTTTGTTACTTGCCCTAGGTATTACTGATCCTTAATATACTATAGAATGTCATGATATCAGAGCTTTTCATCTTCTTCTTCTTTTACATTAGAGTAATAAGTTGGTATATCTTTAACATCTAGCTTGATGGGCTGAATGTCAGTATTATCATTAATTTGAATCATTACAGTCAGAGTAGCCAACGCATCAGCAATTAAATTCTCTTCTCGAGATAAGTGGTCAAACTGGATATCTTCAAATTATTTCGTCAACTCTAGAATATACTTATGATATAGAACGAGTTTTGAATCTCTCGTGTCCCATTCTCTTTTCAACTGATATATAACTAGAGCTGAGTCTCCGAACATTTTTAATGCTTTCACTCTTCTATCTATAGCAGCTTGTAAGCTCATGACACATGCCTCATATTCAACGATGTTATTTGTGCAATTGAAATTTAACCTTGCTGTTACAGAGTAGTATTATTCTTCTGAAGAGATCAAAATTACTCCAATTGCGTGCTTCAAGGCATTGGCAACTCCATCAAATACATTCTTCAACATTTTTTTTCATGCTTTCTTTTTTTCAGTTGAGAAATAGTCCTTAGGTCTTCATCAGAGAATTTTACTTCATTGGTTCATACTCTTCAGTAGCACGATCTGTAAGAAATTCTGCTATAACACTCTATTTTATTACCTTTTGGTTCACATATATAATATCATACTCCGAGAGTATTACTTGCAATCTAGCAATTCTTTCAGACAAAGAAGGCTTCTCGAAGATATATTTAATTAGATCTAATTTTACTATGAGCCATGTGGTATGATAGAGCATATACTGTCTGAGTCTTTTGACAGTCCACGCTAATGCATAACATATTTTCTCTAATGAAGAATACTTGGATTCGTATTCCGTGAACTTTTTACTCAGATAGTAAATAGCTCTCTCCTTTCGGCTAGACTCGTCTTGTTGCCCCAGCATACATCTCATTGAATTTTCACATACAGTTAAGTATAAAATTAAAGGTTTCCATGGAACAGGTGGCACCAGCACTGGAGGATTTGACAAGTATTGCTTAATTTTATCAAAAGCCTCTTGACATTCCTCATTTTATTTTTCAGGATTATTCTTACGAAAAAGCTTAAATATGGGATCACATTTGTAAGTAAGCTGAGAGATAAATCGAAAAATGTAGTTCAATCTCCCCAGAAAATCTCGAACTTCTTTTGGTGTGCTGAGAGGTGACAAATTCTGAATGACCCGTATCTTATCTGGATCGACTTCAATTTCTCTTTCACTGACCACAAAACCTAGTAACTTCCCTGACTTTACCCCAAATGTGCACTTGGTTGGGTTTAATTTGAGCTGAAACTTTCTTAATCTTTCAAATAACTTTCTGAGGCTAGTGACATGATCTTCTTCCTCACAAGACTTTGCAATCATATCGTCTACATACACCTCGATCTCTTTATGCATCATGTTATGAAAGAGTGTTACCATGGCCCTTTGATATGTTGCCCCAGTATTCTTTAACCCAAAAGGCATGACCTTGTAGTAAAAGGTTCCTTACATAGTCACGAAAGTGGTTTTTTTCATATCATCTGCAGTTATTTTTATCTGATTATATCCTGAGAAACCATCCATAAAAGAAAAAATTGAATGCCTAGCCGTATTATCTACCAGTGTGTCGATATGAGGCAAAGAAAAATTATCCTTTGGACTAGCCTTATTCAAGTCCCGATAGTCTACACATATTTATACCTTTTTATTTTTTTTAGGAATGGGTACTATATTGGCTACCCACTCTGGATACTTAGCCACTTACAGAAATCTTGTGTCAAATTATTTCTTCACCTTTTTTTTATCTTTAGTAGCATTTCAGGCTTCATTCGTCTCAGTTTCTACTGAACTGGCTTATATTCTGGCTTTAGGGGCAATCTATGCTCCACTATCTCTGTGCTCAGCCCTAACATATCCTGGTAAGACCAAGCAAATACATCTACGAATTCTTGAAGTAGGTCTGCCAATCATTGTCTATCTCTTAATGAAAGTAAAGTGCCAATTCTGACATCTTTCTTATTCTCTTCATCTCCTAGATTCATTAAGTCAACTATCTCTTGATGAGGCTCAATTGGCTTATTTTCTTGTTTAATCAATCTCATTAGGTCAGGAGGCATAACATATTCCTCAGAATTCTTTTCATTGTCAAGTTCATCAGTGTTAATTAAATTCTCAAAACTAACCTCTTAATTATTATCATGATTATCTTCATGTTCATTTAAAGACCTGAAATTGAATGAAATGGGATATGTTGGCAAGATGTGCTTGAGAAGATGGAAATAATGAAGACATAAGAAGAAATGAATGAAAATGCATCATTCCTATTTTTTATTAAAAATAATAAAAGATGAATGGCCCAAATAAGAAAGATCACCCCAATGCCTTGGGTAATAGCTATTGAGATGTTACAATTACATTGTTTTAGTCTCAAAAGTCATAAACATCTCGATGACACTCTAATTATTCAGCTCATAATCTAACAGACAAAGGCGAACCCACTCCTCTTGATTAAGCCCCACTTCATCTTCAATAGCATTAATGGTTAACTGTGTAAAAGCGTTTTTGACACCTTTTCTTGTATCTGGGTACATGAATCCTTCAAGTCTGAAAGTCTCATACAGGTGTGGGATAACCATTAATCTTGCTGTCTTTCTTGTTGGCCTTCTTTTGACCTCTCATTCTGTTATCTCATAGCCTAGGCCTAACCTGTCACTATTGTCTATCACCGTTTGGGGTTCTTTTATTTTTTGCAAGTTCTTACCCAACCCTAGTCCTGGATACCAGCCCTTGTTGATGACTTAGCTCATCATTATCCTTGAAAAGGACTGACTTTTAAATCCTTCACCTACAGAATTAACCAATTCAAAAGATCGATAGGAGCATTCTAATGCTTCTTCAGCAACCTCTACATATGGAGTATTCAATGGTTGGGTCACTAGCATGTCTTCTTCCCCGACTACCACTACTAATTGACCTTTTACATTGAACTTGATCTTCTGGTGCAAAGTAAAAGGCACAGCTCCTGTCATATGAATCCAAGGCCTTTCTAATAGATAGTTGTAGAATGGAGAGATATCCATCACTTGAAACTTTACACTGAAAATGCATGGCCCAATTTGTAAGGGCATTTCAATATCCTCCAGGACTTCTATTCTGGTCCCATCAAAGGCTCTCATAATTATCTGACTGTCTTTCATATGAGAGTAGTTAATGGGTAACCTTATCAAAATTGACATAGACATGACATTGATAGCAGAGCCATTATCGATAAGGGCATTGGCTATGATATGACTTTTGCACTTGACTGTGATATGCAGAGCCTTGACATTTTTTTTTCCTTCAAAGGAATCTCATCATCGCTGAACGAAATGTGATTCGACATGACTAAATTTCCAGCCAGGTGGTTCACATATTCAACAGATACATTATGTGCCACGTATGCCTGATTCAACACTTTCAACAGGGTATTTCAGTGTGACTCTAAGTTTAGTAGTAGTGATAGTAATGATATTCGAGCTAGTATTTTTTCAACTATTCAATAACTGAGTACTCACTATGTTTTACCAATTTCAGAAATTCACAAACCTCTCTTTTCGATACTGACTTCGAGCAATCTTCTTCAAGTTCTATTTCAAGATTATTTCATCTTTCTTTTTTTTTTTGCCTTCTCTCTTCTAACCTTCTCTAACATTTTTGGATTGTTGTACCTTTCACTTTGGGTAATACCTCTTACACCAGTTATATTGGAAGCGTCAGCTTTGGAGACATCCTCTTCTTGCCCATGAACCACTGTATCACAGTCATATCTCCAGGGTACAACTTTATCATCTTTATACAAAAAATGGGTCGAAACTTTAAAAGTTACCAGCCTAGGAATAAGTTTGTCTATGATTGACTTTGGCTTGTTCCCATAATGAATTGTCACTGACTTTGAAAATAGTTTTTCGGGCTTATCGGTCATGGACACCTCAACACTCTTTAAGTTTTCTCTTCTTCATAGACTTCCATCTGATATGAATATAAGAGTTTTTGCACCTCTTGGTAAAACTGCTCACAGGTTTTAATGGAATGGCCTATTTCCCCATTATGATACTTACAACTAGTACCAGCTATATATACTCCACGATAGCTATGTGGACTTACTAGTTGTATCATGCCAGCTCTCCGTAAAATATCGAATAGTTAGCTGAGAGGTGTCTTAATATCTGCCACTCTTTTCTTCACATGGCGCTCTTGTTCTTCACCTATAGTATTCACGTTATGATTCGACAAAAGATTGCACTAACATTCGGTGTAGTCACCCCTCTCGTATCAAAGCAAATCATTTTATCCTTGATCAACCGTTGCACTTTGTGTTTCAGGATGGTGTAATTTTTGGTGGAGTGACCAGTAATCCTATAATGATAGTCACAGTAGGTTGTGAGATCGTACCACTTGGGGTAAAGTGGCTTGAGGGGTTCTAATTTACTTGGAGCAATCAAATGACTTTTGTAAAGCTCCTTATATAATTTTGTACAAGTCATTGAAATTGAGTCAAATACAGGTTTCTCACGAGTAGTTCGTTGCTCTCGCGAACCACCAATAGGGTTAGTTGGGCAATTTTTAGGTTTTGGGGTAGGTTGAGTGTTAGGACTGTACATGGTATTTTGAGGCCTATGAGGGGTTCGATATGTTTGGGGGTATGGTGATTGTACAAATGGTTGGTATGGGTGAGGGAAAGTATTATTTACAGTAGGGTAATATGGTAGATATCCTGGTGATGAGTAGGGTTGATAGCCCTCAAATTACTGTCTATCAAAGCTCACAGCCTGAGCTTCAGTTTCTTTCTTTTTCGGGACTCTCTTGCTAGATGCTTCATTTTTTTCTAGCTTACCATTCTTGATGGCACTCTCAATAATTTCTTTCGAAATTACCATATCAGTAAAGTTTTTCGTTGTATTTCCTATCATTTTTTCATAATATGAAGGTTTTAAAATGCTAACAAATAGCACTGTAGTCTCTTTCTTAATCAGAGGAGATTGTACTTGAGAAGCAATATCCCTCCACCTCTGGGCATACTCTTTAAAAGACACGTTTACCTTTTTCTCCAGATCTTGTAAAGATAAACGATCAGGGGCCAATCGATAATATGTCGATATTGACTGATGAAGTCATGTGCCATATCGCTTCAAGAGCGAATACGTATTCTGTCCAGCTGAACATACAATCTAGCTACTAAACCTGTAAGGCTATCCTGAAAGATATGTATTATGAGTTTTTCATCATGAGCATGAGCTGCCATCTTTCGGTAATACATGGTGATGTGAGTTCTGAGGCACTTCATATCGTCATATTTTTTAAATTTTGGTACTTTGAACTTATGAGAAATGACCATATCAGGGACTAGGTAGAACCCAGCAGCATCAACTGACCCATAAAAATCACATCCTTCCACAGCCCGTAACCTTTGTTCTGGTATACTAATCTTAGAGCTTTCCTGAGTTTTCACTCTTATCTTTTCTTTCTTTTTTTCTTTTAAATCATCTAAATCAAGAATTGGTTCTACTATCTTTTCAGTAAAGATAGGATTTACATAGCTATTATAATGCCCTGGGTTGGAAGCTGACGGTATTTCAGGATATGTTGGATATGTGAAGTGTTACTGTAGAACTTCTTGAGCAGACTGGGCTTGAGGTGGGCCAAAACCTAAAGGATATAAAGGGTCAGCCACTTCTTGCAATGGAGGAACTTGTTGGCTTGCATTTTTTTCAACTTCTTTTTTTTTATTCAGGTTATTAAGAGCATCCAGAATCTTGCTCAACTCACTTTCAATCTTTTCCTGTGCTTTTTCTATCTTTTCAAATCTGTGAGAATTTTTTTGCTCCATTTGTTTGGCTCTAAACCTTGTGTTGTATCGATGGACAGGGTTCTCGCTAGATTGAGCTATCATTGAACCTTGAGTACTATATCTTAATATTAGTACATTCGTATAACTATCACACGGTTACTTTATTAAGTGTAATGAATGAGAATGCAATGAATGAGAAATGCATGTATGCAATGAACATTTGCCTTAAAGATGATATTCAACTAAAAGATTTCATTTATTCTAAAAAAACTTTTATCTACATTGAGTTTATTATCCTAGAATTATAGCCATAAAATTGTTTGATCTGTTCATATTGGGCCTTGGCTTCTTTGATGAAATTCAACGGACGCTGTCCATGTTCTCCTACTGGGGTCACCGCTTGTTTCAATGTCTTTGCCTCTTCTACCATCTCTCTTGCCTTGCATACCCTTTTACAAATTTAGGTCGTTAGAAGCTCAATGTATTTCTGTCTTCCTAAGTTTTCTCTCTTACCACACCAGACTTGGTATGATAATTTTCTATGCTCCTTAACCAATGCTGCAATGTGGTCTCTTTGTTCATTCAACTTTTGCCTTAGCCTGCTCAAGTAACTGTTTAGCATGTTATTCTTTATCTGTACTTCGATACTTTCTTCTTTTAATTCAACATACTCTTGCTTCAATCTTGTATTTTCCTCAGTCAGCTCGACAATGGTTATCTCTTTGGTCCTTTCTCTCACACATAACCTTTTATGCTCTTGATGTAGCTTTGTTAGGTCTTCAATAGTTGTATCACGTTCTCTAATAATCTTGTAAACTTTAATTTCATGACTTTCAGCTTTATCTTTCCACTGGGCTTTTTCTTCTTGAAGCTACTGGATTTTTTGCTTTAACTTACCCTTTTCAGACTCAAATTCTTTTGTTGCAAGCTTTAATTTCGATGGTGCTTCTTCAAGTTTTTCTTTTATTAGTGGTTGAAAGCTTTCATAAGTGAATACCATTTTTTGTCTTCATTTTGCTCTCCCAACCAAGTACCCTGGAGTGATTTTATAAATAAACGGTCCAGGACTCACTCTTCGATGATTTTTTCATGCTTTAATCATCTCATTTATCCTCTGAAATGCTTTAGGCTCACTGTAAGAGAAATTTAACTGATGAAGCCCATAAGTCATAGGAATTAACTGTTCTACCCTAAACTGTCTTCTCACTAGGAATGGTACATAATTTGTTGCTCCCCATAAACCTAGAAGTGGGACCAATGTATTATCCCCACATTAATACAACATAAGCTCACGATTCATCCATGGGGCCAACCATCTCACCTTGGCACTGGTCAACCTTTGTAGAAAAGTTATCCATTCCTTTTTAGACTTTCGTTCTGACCACCCACTTTCATAGAATTCTTTGATCGGAGCACGATTATGGATATAAAGTTAGAGAAAGCACCATTTCCTTGTTTAAAATGACTTTTTATCTATAAGTACAATAACTATATGCAACCTATGAAGCACCCTCCATTCCGATGACAATAACTCAAAGATCTGATAGTCTCTGCTAATATTATCATTGAAGGATTACAGCCATTGATCACACTATCGAAGAAGTCAACCACCGCTATCTCAATATATCCCAAAACCTTTGAAAAGATCACCATTCCGTATATGGCCAAGGTAAATATATCTAACCCCCGTTCTTTATTGGCATATTACACTAGAAACTCATGAAAGAACTTTCAAAGTAGGCAAACATGTTCTTGTTTCTTCTTTGTATGAGAATCCACAACTTTCTTGTCATCCTCATGAGTTGAGCCAGACTTTTATAAAATCCTGACTTGTATTTTTTGACATATATCTTGTCAAGAGCTTTAAGGTGTAAACCCAGTAAAATAGAATATTCTTCAATGATGAGAGTCATATCAGCTTCATTGAAGATGAAACACTTATATGCAAGATCCCAAAATTATGCTGCAACTCTGATTAGTTAATCATCAACAAATACTGCTAGAAGGTGTGCTATATGACCGTGTCTCTGGTAAAACTGCTCTTATCTTGATGGACTCATCTTCTTTCAGATATCAACCAAATCTTCTAGATTGTTCTGTTTGAAGAGGATAGATGTTTCTTGAGATAGAATAGAATCATATCCGATTGGTAAACAATCCTCCATCTTTAATTGAATCTTTTCTGACTGGGCCCTTACTTTGTTGGGTGTCTCACAAGGCGCTAATACGGATGAAGAGCAAACTAGTCGTTCATTGGAGTCCATGAAAAAAATTTGTTGAAGACCGTCTTTTAAGCAAATGTTCTTTATGCAACTGTATGATATGAGTATGAACCAATGCAAAAGAATGGGAGAAAAGGTTAGTACACCCAAAAAAAAGAAATAAATAAATAACTAAGCAAATTTAAACATCACATAGAAAAAGAAGAATGAACCCTATGTTTCTGGTCAAATCTAAAAGGGAAGAATAGTGGCTTTATCTATAGGTTAGGCACTTCTAAGGCTCACTATATGTGGTTTAAGGTCAAAGTCTAAAGGTTTCCAAATTGCTCCTTACATCTTTGTCCATCACAGACTTGTAAGGCACCTTAATCCTCACTCATTACAGGCTACAAGAGAAAAATGTTCAATTTGAGTGGGAGCATTTCGCTAGCCACTGTGGAGGCATTAGACCTCACGAAAGCAATAGGTACTTGACTCCTTCCTAGAGGGATGGAGCTCGAGAATAGAACTCATGTTATGCATATGCATATGAATGACATAATTAATAAAATAAATAAACATGAATGAATAATAACACATATATACAAAAATGTTCAATTTTATTAGGCTTTTGGATAACACAAATTTATTTGTTGGCCTGACTTTCAGTGTCCCCAGTGGAGTCGCCAAGCTGTCATAACGTCTAGATCCGAAGATCTATCGCTAGACATTGACTTAAGGGAGTCGTCACCAATCTTTTTTATCTAGGTGTGATTGACCACCTAAGGAATCTGTCCTTTCAGGGAACACCTAAGTTTAAGGGTCCCTAAAAGAATAGGTTTAGGTCTACTAACCAGAACAGGATTTGAGAGTTCGGTTATATGTGAGGAAGGTTATAGCACCCTCACAATGCCCATCAAAAGATGGTACCAGCTTAAATTTGTGTTATCCAATAAGCCTTAAAATTTTACCAAGTAATTAACTATTGAAAATTATTCTCAATTGACTCTAATACTTTTAGCAGAAAATTTAAAAAATTTCCTCACCTCAAGAGTATGCAAGAAAACTACTATTTCACTTGCAGAGGCTCCATCGTTAGATTATTTAATATTAAAGAAAATTCAAAGGAAATAAAAAAAAAAAAGAAAAATAATTGCTTTTGTACAAAGAAAAATTGATACTTTCAACTTTTCCCCAAAATATATTTTTTTTGAAATTTTAATTTTGAGAAAAATTGATACTTTCAGCTTTTCCTCAAAAACTCATTTTTGAAAATTTATTTTTAAGAAAAATTGATACTTTCAACTTTTTCTCAAAAATATTTTTTGGAAACTTTAATTTCGAAGAAAATTGATACCTTCAACTTTTCCTAAAAAAAAACTTTTTTTGAAAATTTATTTTAAGGAAAATTGATACTTTCAACTTTTCCTAAAAAAAAAAACCTTTTTTGAAAATTTATTTTTAAGAAAAATTGATATTTTCAACTTTTTTCTAAAAATATTTTTGGAAACTTTTAATTTCGAAAAAATATTTTTTTGAAAATTTATTCTTAAAGAAAATTGATACTTTCAACTTTTTTCTAAAACTATTTTTTGGAAACTTTTAATTTTGAGAAAAATTGATACTTTCAACTTTTCCTAAAAAAAAACCTTTTTTTTGAAAACTTATTCTTAAGGAAAATTGATACTTTCAACTTTTTCATAAAATGTTTTTTTTTAATTTTATTTTAAAAAAATGAAAATAAATAAAAAAATCCTAATATAATAATAAATAAATAAATAAAATAAAAATAATAAAAAGAAACGAAAAAAAAAAACTGAAAATGGCTCGGCTAACGGCTCAGCTCGACTTGGCTTGAGAAAAAAAAATAGCTTGGAGCAGCGGTTCAGGGGTGTCGGCTCGGCTAATGGCTTGAGACATGGGTCACACGTGGGTCGAAAGCGGGTCGCGCTTGGGTCGGTCGGATCTTGGCAAAACGCGCGGATCCTCTAGGTTACTTAACGCAAAAACGACGTCGTTTTGAAATGGTATATAAGGCTGATTCTTTCGTTTCTTTAACAGAAGCCTTCTTTCCTCTCTCTCTTTTTTCCTTTTCTCTCCCTTCTCTCTAAAATTTCTGAAGAACTCCGGTTGAATATTCACCGGATTTTGAAAATTTCGTCGGAATCTGAGTTTTTCGTCGAAAGTTTATCGAAAAATTGGTCGGCTTCTGGGAATCTTTACCGAAAACTGGGCAGCTAGTTGAAAACTTCAAACTTGGTTGGAATAGTCGTCGTAAAATTCAACTTTCGTCGAAAAATTCAACCGAAATCTGAAAATTTTCTAAAAATTTCCAGAAAAAAATTCGCAGAAAAATCTCCAAAAAATTTTCACCGATTCCTAAAGCTATTCTAACGCCTTTAAACCCTTTTTCAGCTTTCAAATCTTTTCTGTTTGCCTTTTTCTCTCAGTCAGTAACTCTTTTCTCTCTATTTTTCCTTTGATCCGAGGGTCCTTTTATAGGGATTGATCAGAAGAGTTTCTGATCAATCCCAACTCCTCTTTGGATTGGGATCAATCACTGAATCCAATATGGACTCTGATTGAATCCCAATTCACAGTGGGATTCCTCCAAAACCAATCCAATCCTCAGCCGAAAAAATCAAAAAAATAAAAAAATCATATAAAAATATTAATGAAAATAAATCAGATAAACCAAAAAATTATCAGATAAATTAAAATTAAATAATAGATAAATTATAACATATAATCTGATAAATATACATATAAATATTAACAGAAAAAATAATAATAATAATAAGGATATATATATATTAATAAATAGTAGTAATAAATAAATAAATAAATAATACATAAGATAAAAATAAAAGAAAAAAATATATAAAAAACAATAATAATAATAATAATAAAAGAAAATAGGTTTACCTATTTGAATCATGTCCAATTGATCCGGACCTAGACCAAATTGGATGTCTACACAGGTAAATCCTCTGTACCTTTATCACCTAGGAAAAAGGTGAAACTGCTTCACCTATGTGAATGCTTCAAGCAAGTTTCCATGAAAACCAATAGCCAGAAGCAAATTGTAGTTTGTGAGAGAAACAAATATGTCAAATGAAGCTCTGGCAATGGCGGGGGTGGATTACAAAGTTTGCAGTATCTACTCGGAAGTCTGGAAGCATGAAGGGCTGGAGCAGCCACCACCTTATTATCAGCAGAGCCAAACACCAGCCATTAAGTTGAGAAAAAGATGATCACCAGCGGTAACATATTGTTGGTTAATGAACTGTCGGTAAAGGCAAAATCGGCTAAAACAATTGCTTCAGTGAATCAGATCGCATTCCAGTTCAAAAGGAGTAATGTATTCAGTTAACAAGTTCAGGAGATTTTATGAGAAATATAAAGATATGTTGAGCTATGATCTACCTATCGGACATTTTTCTCTCTTTTCTTTTTTTAATAATTTATGATGATATATACACTCTCACACATGGGACTGGAGATTTTTTCTATGACAAGAACAGCAAGAGATTTCCTCTCCTTGCAATATTGCATATACACCAAATTTATCAAAGCCTCATTAATTTGTAAATCTCATTTATTCACATCCCCTTGATCTTTCAAATCAACCATTGAAAAAGAAAAAACGGTGTACCCTAAAAGGCCAGTCACATGCCTGTCCGTTACTAGTCACCATATGCGTTAGCCTCATTTATGAGCATGATTAAGGTTAATTGATTTCTTCCATAAATCTTGAAGGCAGACGCAACCTCTTATTTTTGACAAATTGGAATCAAACAACTTCCGAGAAATAAAAAGACGGTTGATTTTTACAAAAGAGACCACAAGCATCATGTGGACACAAACGTTTACACCAAGTTTCAGGTCATAAAAAGAACAAAAAATCACAATTGAGAGAGCTTAGATAATTAGCTCACTGGTCCCGTAATCAAACAAACGGAAAAAGGTCATGTCCATTGAATTAGCTAGCTCCAGCGGTTGCAGGCACCGATCGAGCACATCAAGTCTGGCAGCAACCTGCTAGAATATATGGAGCACGGGACAAGCAGAAGCTAGCCTTCATGCCGAGATCTTGAGAGGGAAAATGACGAGATAGCTAGTGAAGCAATGGCAGATTAAGGCAAAAATGAAAAGCATGGGATAAGGCGATTGGGTCCAGTATCGCCTCTTCAGACCAAGAACCATCTAAATAACTTATGGTACTATTAGTTGAATCTTGGGCTGGTTAGTTGAATGATTAAGTTCATATGTAACAATCTCAATTAATAAAAAATATAAATGTATGAATTTGTTAGCTCCACTTTCACGGAATAAAAGGTTAAGAGGTACGTCTCCATCATAAAATTACAATAACACATAATTCATATTGGCTTATATTCATATACTTAAAATTTTAACTTAAAAATATATTCTAACAATGAGTTTTTGCTTCTACAGATATAAATAGATTGTATTTCAATATTACTTAATTTAACCTATTCTGTTATAAAAAGCAAATAAGAAAAGAAGGAAAAGAAATATTAAAGGGAATCTTAGTTAAATTAGGTTTGCTGTGAGTGCCAAGAAAAGGCACCAGAACGAGTAATATCGAAAGCGATATCTAAACAGAAATGTTGGTTAAAATGATACTATGAACCGTTTTGATTATTAAAGTAAAGAGAGTAACGTGTAGGAATCCTACATTGCTTTGATTGAGTAATTATGATAATCTTAAATTCAACACGGAACTCCGTCAGGAAACAATGCAACAAAGAAAAATAACTAAAACAGTACGAAAACGAGTTATTCAAATTAAAAGAGATTATCCATAAATTAATTTCCCTGACCGCTGTTTTTTTCTCGTTTTCTAGTGCTATCCAATCCATGCAAACTCTATATTAAAGAGTTTTTTTTGGGCTTTAGGAATTGTTTCTTATTGGCACAAGACAAAGGGGTGTCTTCCTTTGATAAGCAAGTCGACCTTCTTCTTCCATACTTATATCTTCTCTCTTCATGTCAATAGGCAGCTCCCAATCAAAACAGTACAATAAGTTAGCCAACGTGAACTCAACATTTGTGGCTCCCATTGCCAATCCGGGGCAAATCCGACGACCAGCTCCGAAAGGCAACAAATTAAAATCTGACCCTTTGAAGTCAAACTCATTTTCCTCGAATCTTTCAGGGTAAAACTCATTGGGGTTTTCCCAACTGTTGGGGTCCCTGCCAATAGCCCAAACATTAACCAAAATTCTTGTTTTAGGAAGTATATCATAGTCACCAATTTTGAATTGCCGCATTGCCTTTCGGGGGAATAATATAGTGAGTGGTGGATGTAATCTGAAGGTCTCCTTAACAACCATTTTTAGGTACTTGAATTTTGCAACATCTTCTCCTTCTACTTTTGCTTTCCTTCCAATGCAATGTCTTATTTCAGCTTGCACCTTGTTCATCACTCTTGGATCCTTGATCAGCTCTGACATTGCCCATAAAATTGTAATAGAAGTGGTGACTATGCCGCCAAAAAATGTATCCTGGCAAGAGGATAAAGGAAGGAAATAAATTGTAATCAATTTGGTTACATATTGGCTTTTTTCTTGACTGCCATGAGGATACTGTATAGCATATATGATGCCTTCTCATTAATAAAAAAAATTAAAAATTAAAGTTTTATTTATTTATTTTAAGGATGTGTAAAATTTTATGTATAATATCATATAATCTATTAATAGTATATAAAATTTATATGCCATCAATATGTTAAATATTAACTCTAATTTCAAACCTAAAGACATGCCTAAATGCCTAATTAATAATTGCACCAAATTATTAAAATATGAATGGTTAGGGGAAACAATATGCAGGAGTAACTTACAAAGAGCATTGCCTTGACATTGTTCTCTGTTACCCTGAAAGGTTTGCTTTGATCTTTCATTAATCCAATCAGGAAATCAACAAGATCTTCATGCTCTGCTTTAGGCCTTGAATGATCAAGATGTTGGACAAGCACCACTTGCAAGAAAGCATCGAGCTCACAAAAGCTCTTCTCAAGCCTAGCTTTGAATCCTGTCAAAGCATCTACAAACCTTCCTATCCTAGGGAAAAAATCCTCTGCTGAGAAGCTAGCCATCATGTTCATAGCCTCACCAAGAACATTGTGAAATTCTTGATTATTGAATTGGTCTGTTCCATATATCTTACCAAAAGCAACCGTCCCAATGATACCATCTGCGAGAGCAAATATTTTTTCGTTGAGGTTGACTGGCTTCGGAGAAGCCTGAGATAGAGAAGCGATCAATTTGTCAACCTCAGCTTTCCTTGCATATGCAAAAGATTGTACCCTCTTCATACTCAAGAGCTCAGAAATGAAAACTTTGCGCATTTCCTTCCAATAATCACCATATGGTGAAAACGCCACGTCTAGACCATTGTATGAAAATCTGTTTCCACCTGGGGATGCAGGACGGCTGCAACAATCAAGATCATGAGTTTTGAGGACTTGTTTAGCTGCTTTGGCTGATGAAACAATCACAGTAGGTACACTACCTAGCTGCAATAACATGACCGAGCCATATTTCTTGGACAATTTTTCAAGGGAGTGGTGAGGCAAGTTTCCCAATAGATGCAAGTTTCCAATGACAGGTAGTTTTAGAGGGCCTGGAGGAAGCTTAATACCTTCCATTCTCCTCTTTTTCGTTAGAAGAAGCAATGAAAACACTGGGAGGAGGAAAAGAAGAATAACAGGAAGCCATTCCATCTGACTGAAATCAACTATAAACATTATTGAGATGTGGAAGTGTTATGCACATGCATTGGTTTGAAATCAAATAAATAGCCTGTCTAGAGGCTACTAGCCTGCTACTTTTCAAAAAAAAAATTAAAATACATAATTTAAAATTTAGAATAAAATAAAATAAAATACATAATATGAATTTTTATTAAATAAAAATATAAAAATATATAATTTAAAATTTAAAATAAAATAAAATAAAATAAAATAAATTTCTGACCTTGGTACTTGTCATATTTTCTTAAAAAAATTTCAATTATAAGAATAACAAACTTGTTATGTAATACCTATATAATTTATAACAATTTCATTTTTAGCATTAACAACATAAATTTTCATGAATGAATGTAGTTTTGTCATAAACATATTTAAAAGATAATTCCAATAAATTTTGTCATATCTTAAAGAATTCATAAAAAATAATTAATTTTACTTCACTTAATAATTTTTTACTTAAAATAATTCACGTTTGTCGTTTAACCACTTGGATGACAAAAAAAAATGACTAATTTAATACAATTGAGAAATATTAAATAATATTGAGATACAAATTAATCATATGTATATGCATATTAATATAAAAGTTGAGAGAAAATTAAATTAATTATTTTTCAATCAAAGTAAACCATTCTTATGGTAATTTAACGGGACCAATCCTAAGCTATTGATAGTTCTACCACCTCATAAATTATCTAATTCTACATATAGAAAATCTAATTAAAGTGTTTAATGATTCATATAGTATTAATAGTTGATGAAGGGGATACAATTGATTTGTACTTGATTTGATATTAATTTTTGTTTATGGAAATAACAATTATAAAATTTTAAAGAAAAAATATAAAAGAAAAACTAATTATAAAGGTTAAAACTAAACTGTAAAAATAATATATTAAAAAATAATTTCAAGAGACTAAAAAAAATTTAATTGTCTTGTGAATGATCGAATGATCAACTCATAAAAATATAAATAATAAAATCATTACATTTATAGTTAAAATATTAAAACAAAAATTGAAAGGCAAAAAATAGAAATAAAAAACAAATATGCATCAATGATTTAATTATAATTATCTTTAATAAATTTATTTATCAGTATAAACTACATATACAATTGTTTTTACAACAACTAAATAAACAAACTCTAAATAATTTTTTTATTTCTATCCACATTAAATTTTGATCTTATTTTATTTGTATTTTCATTTGATGTGAAAAATCATTTTATTTATAAAAAAAAAGTTTAATAAAAAAGTTATTTAAATTAAAATATATAAAAAATTACTAATGATATTTTAATAAATTATTTTTAACTTTTTTGAAATTAAATATTTTATTAAGAATATTTTAATCAATCACTTTTAGCACTCTTTTAATCTAATTATAAAAAAAGCCTAATAATAAAAAATTATTTAAATTAAAATTTATAGAAATATTTACTAAAAATGTTTTAATTGATTAGTTTTAACATTTTTGAAATTAAAATTTTAGAAAGTTTAGTTTCAAATAAACTCTATTTTAAATTTTAGTTGATTTAAATTAAATTTAAATAAATTAATAAAAATTAAATATTTAAAAATAAATTTATTAATTTAAAATTTTATAAGAGTATTTAGATCGATCACTATTAACATTTTTAAAATTTACACTTTTATATATAGATAAATGATTTAAGATAGTTAGATATTGAATTTAATCACTAAAGTTAAAAATTAAAAATTGTTATCAACATATCACGTGAATGAATTTTGAAACATTGCTTCCTGATATTGAGTTGTTCCAGATTTTCACATTGAATTAAATGTATGGTGTTCTAATTTCTTTATTTCCTTCTGCTTTTGTTGTCTCTTTTTTTATCTGGCATATCTAACCACCGGTCTTGTCGTTTATTCACCTACTTTTGCTTCATTTTAATGGGCGGCGCTCCCACCATCCTAACGAAGCATATGTTTAACGAGTTTATCGGCTGTTTATAACGTTTTGCTTCATTTGAATGGAAGGCGCTCCCACCATCCTAATGAAGCATATGTTTAACGAGTTTATCGGCTATTTATAACGTTGGGAAAAGCCGCACGCATAGCCTTCTGCTGATTAAGCTAAAGTCCAAAATGACAACCTTTGAATAAAGCAAAGCTAGCTTAATTAAGTAGCAATTACATTGAACTTATACATGATCTTCCCTAAATTGTTGAAAGTTCAACAAACCTAATTATTTGGTCCAAAAAAAAAACCCTAATTAATATAGAAATCGTTTGATATTGTTCCGTGTTTTATGTTTTATATTTTTGAAATTTTTGTTTTGTTCTATTTTCATTTTATTTTTAATTTATTGGATTTGAAAACCTATTTGAATAAAATGTTTTTTGTTTTAAAATTTTGAAAACAAAAACATGCAGAGAAAGTGGTTAAAATTTTTAGACTCCATTTTTTATTAATAATATATTATTTATAAATATTATATTAATAAAAAATAATATATTATTTATTAATATTATATTATATTAGTATGATATAAATAATATATTCATAAATATTATTTATTAATAATATATTATATTAATATTATTTATTTATTTATATAATATTATTTATATAATAAATATAATAATAGTTATGAATATTTTATTTACTAATATAATATTTATATAATAAAAAAAATACTTTATTAATATATTATTTGTAACAGCATCACCTGGAAATACAAGATCATGCCATTTCTTTAGGTTTGCTCTTTGATACAATAAACACATACAAGAAATATTGAATAAAAACACTTAGAAGACAAGCAATGCATGGGGTATAAAAACATGATGGCATTTTTTTCACTATTTTCCTATCATTGCTCAAATGAAAATTCTGCTCACCAAATGAAACATTGATTTTGCTAACCTACTAATACAAGCTAGGATGTTACATGCTTTTAACACGCAAGTGAATTCTTTAGCTCATCTTCCACCAGATAACTCCATTGCATCCCGGTTATGTAACGAATCTTCTCCCCATCGAAATCTCCTTTGTTTTTCATACTCTTGCCTACGTGTAACTTCAACATGCTGCCATTCTTCCCACCTCTCTGCCAGCCCCTCTCCTTCCAGCATCCTCACCACCTCTGACATTGCCGGACGAACCTCTGGTGAAGCTTGGGTACAAAGCAATGCAACTTGGATCATTGCCCCCACCTCCTGGATGTTATAATTTTTATTAAGATTACGATCTACAATAGCATTCAGCTTTTTCTCGTTTTCCAGCTTCTTCACCTTCACAAACAAACAAGGAGTAGTCATCCAGTGAGCAAAATGCCAAAATGGTGCTTAACTTGAATGAAGAAAATTAAGAACAGCATGTATTTGCAAACCAAACTATTATGATTTCATCTCCACAGATCAAACATACAATTTTCAAAGGTAAAAAGGAGCCTACAGATAATTCCTTCATTGTTCCAGACCAATGTAACAGGAAGTAGATATGGCAAGCAATACATGCCATTGTCCTACATTGCTCGCTTAATATAGATCAAGACTCGGATTTAGTAGCCTTTTTCAGGGTGCAAAAAATCTAATTAAACTCATTCATGATGATAAAAACAGACTTCACATACAAGTAAATAATCTTTTCTTTCCAATCCTCTCAAGAATTAGAATTGAACCACCAAGGCCCACCCATCCTTCTCAAATGCATGCCTATACCAACACGTAATGCTAACTCAGCTTTGAAAAAATTAAGCACATATAACCATTAACAGATGTGAAGACCAAATTAAAGTTACAACCTCACAAGATACACATGATCATATGGTGAAATAAGATATCTGCAACTCCAAATAAACAATAGAAGCATGCTCAATAGAGTCAATTAAGAGAAAAGAACATTCAGCATCAATAAGGGTAACATGGCTACAATATTTTTATAGGTTTGCATTTTATTACCTTCAACAATAGATAAACATATAGATTTCCTACTCACATTTTGATTATGGTTGTTTAGACTTACCTTGGTAATTAATTTTTTCCATGGTAGATAAGTTTACGGTCTTTTGGGTGTGTAAAAATACATGCATATGCTTAGGGTTAAGTGTGTGCTGTTTAAGATAGTTGAAAGACACCTTTAAGTGATCATCAATGAGAGCTCTTGGGTGTTATAGGCTTTCGATATGAAAGATTGTGTGAGATACAGAGAATGAATTAGTGACATAATTTTGGAAGTTTGTTACTTGAAAGATGTGGAATCTTTCCACATGAAAAACCTTTGTGTGCTCTTTCTGTTTTATTTCTTTTGCTTTCACTTGCTTGATCTGGTATTTGTCAGAACAATATATACATGGGAGGTTGTGCATGTCTCAATACAATAAAAATTTGTGGTGGCAGCATATACCACAACTTATGGTGGCAGCATTGCCCAATGCACGCCATGCACATAAACAAGTATGTAAAGAAATAGGAAGAAAGGCGAAAGACAATGCAAAAGCAGACAGAGTAATAGATTCGAGTTATCTTACATGATCAAGCAGCAAAACATCATCTTCTTCTTCCAAGCGTGAAAAATCAATCGCGCGTTGACCTGTTACAAGCTCTAGAAGCATAATCCCATAACCAAAGACATCTGTCTTTTCCGATGACTTGCCGGTAGACAAGTACTCAGGTGCTATGTGGCCCATTGTCCCACGAACTTGAGTTGTAACATTTGTCTGCCTCACATCCACCAACTTTGCAAGGCCAAAGTCACCAACAACTGCTTCAAAGTCTTCATCCAATAATACATTAGCTGCCTTCACATCCCGATGAATGATCTTGGGATTGCAATGTTCATGAAGGTATTCCAACCCACGTGCTGCCCCAAGGGCTATTCTTTTTCTTGTAGGCGAATCTAAAACAGGTTCACCAGGTTTGAGTTCTGCAGTAGTTCCAGATATTAGTCACACATTTTATGAAGGTCCCTAGAACTGAATGCTTTAAAAAAATAATAATATTAAATAAAAATAGCCCAATGACATTTAGACATATTCCAAAAGATGACATTTAGACACGTTCAGCAAATTGACATATTCCGTCAAGGATTCTATTAAAAATTCAACATCACCTAATACTTTTCTGCACCTAACGTAGCCTGTACGCCAAGTTTTAGAGCAAGGTTTGCTTTAAGAATGAGTAAATTTTCTCCTTTTCACATTCTTAAATGCACTAAGTCTACAACCTCTAACAGTTTAATTGAATCCCAACCAGAGTTATCTACGAAAATAAGAAGTCTAGACAAGCATCCTTGATGGAAAGATTTAAAGTTTCAATATTATATAAAGAGAATAATGCAGAAAGGAAAAGATTAAAGTTAGAATGTCTTCCATGTTTAGTTTAAATTACTAGTTGAAGGACCTCAACTTTGTACAACAGTAATCAGCTAAAGAGCATTCCTTATATCCACTAATAATGCAGGCTGGAAAAGGCAATATTCATTTTTCTTTTCAGCTGAATTAAAGGCAGTTACATCAACCCAGATAAATTACTTAAATTGACTGTTATTGAATATGTGTATTCTTAGAATATGCTCAAAAAAGAAGAGCTCACGGTTGCATCTATCACATGCAGAAAATATAAACTATGTTTCTTTAGAAACTAAAGAACAAGAGTTAAAATATGTAATAAAAGTCATGCTGAATAAAATTCTCAAAGAACTAGTACCCCGGAGACGATAGGCCACACTTAAATTCTCCATAAATGGATAGACCAAAAGGCGCTCTGTTGGTGTTGTGCAAAAGCCAATCAGCCGTAAGAGATTCCTGTGAACAGCTACACTTATCATCTGAACTTCTCGTTGAAAAGCTGCATCTCCTCCGGGACTTTCAAAATCAGTTAATCTCTTAACTGCAACTTTTGTGTTATCAGAAAGCACGCCTTTATAAACCTTTCCAAAACCTCCCTGTCCAAGGATATTTTTTTCGCTGAAGCTATCAGTAGCCAACTGTAATTCCCTCCATGCAAACCTTTTCAATTGACCAAAAGAAAACTTTTGGTCAACTTCACCTGACCATGCAAATTTAAGGAGTTTAAAAACAAATCTACGAAACATATAATGCACAATTCATCTTTCAATTAAAATGTCAAAAGATGAAAACTGATTCATAAGCACAGTAGACTAAAACACATATGGCCTTCCTAAACAGTAGACAACCAAGAAAATCATATTTGAGTTTCACAAAGCAATAACTACCAACTTCTGAACAATAATTTAAATTATTTCAAATTTCATATTTTGTTTTTGTAACTTATGTGTGATTTAATCTGAGTTTTTAATTTCTCCCAAGTTCTGACATTTTATATCAGGCACCCATTGGTATTTCACAAAGTTTTCATCTCTGTCAACATCAGTTCTGATTGATGAATTTATAAATCAAAACACAAAATTCTGCCAAGCATATAGCTCAGAGTGTCATCTTCACTTACTGGACTAAGATTAATCCTTTGTCATATAATTTTACTGGCCTAAAACCATGGAGGCAGATTAAGTAAACCTTGACCAGTAGTACAAATCACCCTATAGATGGAGAAACTTTTTGATCACCCAGTAGGAGACAAGACGAAAAAAAAAAAAAAAAAAAGTAAACAAGAGAAACTTTAAAATAAACATAAAAAATCATCAGCCACTAGTTTTCATTCAGAAATATGAAAGTTAACAGTAACCTGCAACATCTACAAATACTTCACCCTTGCAGCCTTGCTGTCTACCCTTGTACAAGAAAAACAGCAAGCCACCAAAAAGAAGAAGAATTATTAATCCACCAACAATTCCAACAATAATTCCAACCTTTGGCTTCCGCAAAGAACCTGAAAGCAAAGAGAAACCTCAGAGATAGCTGGTCAAATTATGGTGCAAATTTAAATGGTGTATCTTTGAAGCAATTGATCACAACAATGTAATTAAGTCGATAGAGTTAATCCAATTACCTGAATCATATCCATTTGACACACAACTGTGAGGAAAATTTTCACCACAATTTAGCCTGTTTCCTGTAAAACTGAAATAAACAGAGTTATGTAAGCTTAAGTTCACTGCTGATAAATACTTGTGAATGGTGTGTGCAAACAAGCTGTTGACCGTTGAAGAGAGAGAGAGGTATATACACAGAATCAAAATGAATGTATGGTTTACAATATTTTTTTTATTTCTTTGTATTAGAATTGGAGAAACAAACTTATCAAAGATAATCATACTTGTAAATTGGAATGCGGAACAAATCATTAGGAACTTGACCGCTAAGATCATTCGAATCAAGCAGACTGCAGAAAGAGTTCAACCATGCCATCAGTAACTTTAAAAAGCATAAAGAGATATAACTCCTTGTACATTAAGTTCAGAACTTTACAAACAGGAAAGTCATTGACCGACTCATTCAAAACTCAAGTCTTAGTCAAATAAGTGAAGTTTTTCCACACATTCAGATATCATTCAGGATTCAATACATACAGATTGATCAACTTTGGAAGATCTGAAATTGACTGAGGGACAGTTCCAGTAAGATTGTTCTTACTCAGTGTCCTGCTTCAATGAAAGACAGAATGCCTTCCAATGAAAACATACATAATGCACAAGAACAAATAAAAAATTCAAATATAATATGAATGGTACTTACAGGAATTGAAGATTTTTAAGATTACCAAGGGAAGAAGGTATTTCTCCAGTCAAACGATTATTTTCCAAATCCAATTTTGTCAAGCTTGACAAATTCCCTAACTCTTTTGGTATCTCACCAGTTATACCATTTCCTTTCAATACACTGCATGATGAACACAAACAACAAAGAAATATATAAACACAAAAGATTCACCCCAAGGCTATAATGAACCATACACTTAAGTAACCAATCCAACAAAATTGTTCACATTACATGCTCCTAAGCCAAATATGAAATTGAAATAACAAAAGCTTGCAACTTCAGTCTATGCTTTAAATTAATAATAATAAATAATCCTAACATTTTACTATAATGGTTCTCCAATAAAAACAAATATACAACCCACTAGACACGCAGCATGCATCATACATTTTTCCTCTAAAGACATGAAAATTATGAAGCTACATAGTATTGCATCAATAGCTTCAGCAGCACAGTCTGCACCCTATAGTAAAGCCTTATCATGGTCCTTTGGAATCAGCAATCATAGGTGGCTACTTTTCCAGTCCACTTGAGACCAGTGTTCTTCGTTAAGTTTCATTAAACTACTTATTTTTCTCAGAATTTTTCAGTCTCCAACATATCCATCTTATTTCAGGAGGGAATCAGATTGTTCAGCCCTGTCATATGAGAAGAACATAGGGCATAGTAATGCTGTACAATATAAATCAATAGACAGCATGAAACATGACATGATGACAATGATATGAAAGTAAAGGTTCACGCACTGTTAGCAAGGAAATTTTGCTGTCAACCCTAAGAAATTGGAAATATAAGGCTTTTAATGTTAACTTCAGCTTAGCGTTTGTGGAGCCTTAGCAATAAAGGGATTTGAATGAGGAGTTCAGCAGAACATATCTAATTTTTTTTCAATTCCAATACACCAGCACAGTTGCTATCTACTGACACATCTTCAAGGTTTAGGATCTGAATCCTATTTAGGCATTCCATGGAAACTACTCATGATACCACCACATAAAATGTCAAAAATGACATCTTACTTAGCATGCTTACTTACTAACTAAATACAAATAGTCTTTATTTAAAAAAATTAAAAAACAAAAAAGTGGGGACCAAACATTTTTACCCCTGTACAATAAAAACTTAAGATGATAAAAAAAAAATTACCAAAGATATCTGTAAATGCATTTTAAAAATGCCATATCAGGAATGGTTTAGACACACTAATTAGAGATGCTAGATTGCATCTTTTTTATTTTCCTTTCTTTGTCTTTTTTTTTTCCCTAATAACTATCCTGCTTTTTAGTGATGCCTTTTGATGTCTCTATTCATGGCATCCATAGAACTAACAAATTACACCAGAGAATGAACCTAATTTAACCCTCAAGCAGATCAATGATTATCATAACAAAGAGTTTTCATCACTCTTAGGTAAGATATACATAAATTCATTATTTGGAAATCAAGAAAAATGGCCTCAGCAAAATTCTACACAAGAACATAAATTATTGAAATCTACTGTTTGCTCAACTATGTTCCAAACGTACAGTGATGAAAGAGTCTTCAGAACTCCTATTTTAGGTGACAATGTGCCAGACAAGTTCATGGATGACAATGTCCTGAAAGCACAATGACAATATAAGGATAACCATAAATTAATTTAACAGAGAAGTACAAACAAAATAATATTTCATGAACAATTAAATCATGCCGGCATACATTTCTGACTATGCATCATAGTCAAGGAGAAAAATTAAGTACGCTAATTACTTACACAGAGATGACATTATAACCAGAATCACACATAACATTTGACCAAGTGCAAGGGCTAACTAGATTTGGATTCCAATTTGACAGCTGGTCAGCTGAAGCATTGAGTGAACTCCTCAATGCATGTAAAGCATCTCCTGAAACAGATTATATGGATATTCATAATCCAATTAAGCAAACAAATATCCCCTTGGCCAACCCAGGCCTAAAGAATTAGCATCTAAAATCAATAGAAGTATGAAAAGAAATGAGATCATCCAGTATCCTCAATATGTGGTTATGCACCACATGAGACCTTATTATCACTATTATTTAGGCAAATATCAGCCCAAGTTTCTCAAAAAACCTCAAACTCAACTCAGTAATATTTCAGTAGAGGACATAAAGTGTCATATAGTTTGATTAAAAACGTATAAGGAACCAACTCTAGAGGCCTCAGTAACTCAAATCTGACTGACAACAATTAATAGACAGTAAGGAGGTAAATTGCATATTCACAGTGAGCACGAGAAAAGCTTCTGGCATCTTATTGTGTTCCCATTTGAGCTTCCAGGCTGAGTAACATTTTCCCTTTACACCTTAATAGTTTAGCACTAATAAGGACCCAAAACTCCAAAGTGTTAAAGTTATGAGAAAACTAATTAGATCATAGCTTGTGTTTAACGTTAAAAAATAAAGGACACACACACCCACATACATGCACATTTTGGACAATGTCTATCATCAAACTTACCACACTAAGTGAAATCCTTAGAAAAATTGCTTTGATAAGTACAGCATATGCATGTTTGACGAAAAATGTCAAAGAAGAATAACCATGTACCTTGAAAATCAGCAGATACAAAAGAAAGCAAGAAAGCCAATATAAGAATACCAAGAAGTAATTCCATCTTCAGTCAACCCAATGATCAATGCCATGAAATACAAAATCTCGTATGAGCACACAAGTGACTTCCATCTCTGTAAAAGCATCCAGGAACAAAATTGTAAATATAAGGCACATAATACACAATTAGCACATCCAGACAGCTATGTTTCTCCGACCCTTGATTTTCCTAAAGTACCCAAGTCAACACATATCTGACACCTGAAAACAGGCCTGGGACTATGTGCAAGAAAATCTTAACATGCCATGTCCCATTCTCACGTGAATCTGAGCAACATAGGCAGTAAGATCATTATTCTGTCACGAAACAACATAATTGCAAAAGAGAAAATGCAAAAGGAAAAGCTCCCATATGAACAAGTTTGTGTCTAGACTCTGGACAAGCACCCAAAAAGTGAAAAGTAGCAACCTCAACCACCACCTCTTGTGCTCTTTACTCTCATCAAGAATTTTACTGCATTTCTAGCACCTTCTACAAAATTGGGTGGGGTGGGAGGACAAAGGCAGGCAATTCTCTTCTTTTTAGTTTATGACTTACAAAGTTACATTTCAGTCACATTTTTGAAAAAACTTCGCAGTCATCATTTCCACTAATTTCTAGGTTTGGTTAACAAAAATTTAACAGTGAAAAAATATCTTAGGTCTTTGACTATGTCATTTTTACAAAATTGTTATTTCCTTTTCGTTTTGGTACCATGGAGGGTACGATACTAAAAAGAAAACTAACAGGTAACGAGCCAGGGTAAAGCTATTCCCACAGCATTAGCAATTAGCAGGTTAAATGACCTCCTGTTGGGGTTCCCTGAAGACATTAGATCTCTTTGCAAAATCACACTTATGAGCAAGTAAAACGTCTCCTTTTCTTGCATGCTAAAATTCTTTTAAGATTCAATTTGATTCAAAATGAATGAAAGGGAAAGACCAATATTAGGCTAGGGCCCAACCCTGGAGAAAAATAAAAAGAATCTTCATATAATTACAAGAATGTTGAAATAAACATAATGTCAATAAAACTGTGACTTCAGTTATAATATGACGCTACGAGAATTAATAAACTAAGTCAATAAAAACTAATAACAACTTTTCCATCAAATCTTAGTTTTCCTGTAGAGAAAGAAACCAAACAACATTCTAATAAGCTCAAAGCTCAAAGGGGTCCTTTCCAGGTTGCAGACCAGAAAATGAAGGTTTCAACATTCAGTACCAGGCAAATAAATGCAGAACTAACCAAGAGCAAATTCCAATTCAAACAAAAATGTTTTCATTGAAAACAGAAAAAGGAAATGGAGACGAAAGTACCGCCAGTTGGTTCACGTAACTGACAAAAGTCTCAAACCAATAACTACAAGGAGCAACGTTAAAAGTCTATGAGTTTCATATTTTTTCTCCAAACATTTTCAGTGAATAAGAAAGGAAAGCTATAACTTTCAAAACCCAACACCAAAAAAAAAAAAAAAGAATTTAACCAAAAGCCAGAGAGGAAAGAAATAAGAAGTCAGTCCCTCAAAAAAACCCAAATCCTACAATCTCAAAAAAAAAAAAAAAAGAGTAAAAATAAAAAACAAAAAGCTACAACTTGGGTTAGGACTTAGGAAGAAAGTCGCTTACCTTTGTGAAAGGAATCAGATACGAGAAGAAAAAAAGACAGGTGTTTTCATTTAAGATGGATCATGAGACTTGAATGTGAAAGAATCAAACTTTGATTCTCTTTAATTCTGTATATACCATAAAGAATGAGCTGGCTTAGTGAACCGATAGACGGTGTATTTGCTTCAGTTTTTCAGAAATAGCAAAAATCTAATGAGATTACGAGAAGCATCGGTCTCTTCATTTATTGTCTTATTTTCTATAATTTTGGGTGGATATTCTTCTAAAAAGAAACTGTGCAATTATTATTCTCTCTTTCACTCTCTTTCACTCTCTTCCTTTTCAGGTTGACTCTGACTCTCAACTGACGATGAAGTATGGAGTGAATCAAATGTGTAACTCCATGGCAAGTAGCTCAACTATGTTGTAACCTGTGACCAAAAAAAAATGGATTTTTTTTTTCCTAAATCACTACTACAATTTATCAAAGCTCATTGGTAGATAAAAATTATTTCATTTCAGGATTAAGATATTAAGCCTATTTTAAAATTTAGAAATCATTCATAAAAAATTACTAATAATGAGAATTAATTTTAAAATTTATAAACAAAGCATTCAATTTTTATTAACTTAATCAACTCTTATTAACAACTCATTTTCCTTTTAGTCTTACTGTCTACTGAAGTCTTTTGGTTTTTGTTGTAAATTTCTTTTAATTTCTAATGATTCTGTCATACATATATATATATATATATACATATATAACAGCAATTTACTTACACTATAGATATAATATATATATATATATATAATTAGGAAAAACTTGACATTATTATGTTTTGCCTGCTTTTTGTTTATGCTTTTAATATGCATATGTTGTCTGAGTTCAGTATTCCAATTTAAAAAACAAAAAAGCCTAATTATGTTAACAAATAGTTTTGGTTAGGGGTGTAGAGTCGAGTCAAATTGATATAGTGAGAAGTTTAAATTCGAGTTTACTCATAATTGGTAGCTCGATATTTTGTTCGAACTCGATCGAGTTTTATTTTTCAAATTCGAGTTCGATTCGTGATCGAATTCGAACTACTCAAACTTACTCGATTAAGCTTGATTAATATGTAAAAATAAGCTCGATTCGTATACTCAATAAGAGTTCGATTATTTATGCTCGAACTCGAACTCGAAAACGAAATATTTTATTAATTAAAATAATAAAAATATATTTAAATATAAAAATTTGATTAAGCTCTTAAGTTACTGAAATCGAATATAAAAATACTCAAATTCGACTCGATCGATAAGTCGAATTGCTTAAGTTCGAGCTCGACTCAATAATAATCGAATCAAATTCAAGTTTTTTTTGAATCAAATCCGAATAATTTATGAATATTAATATATCATTTAAATTTTTAATTTTAATAAGATTTCCGATATCCATAGGTGGCAGGCCATAATTAAATTAATAATATTTACAAATCCTAATCATCATGGAATATTAGCAGTAAATGGCAAGGAAGAGAAAATTTTATAGGTATCATGATGTCATCATCCATCTTAAATTCTTTGTCCAAGCTTGAGACGTATCATTTATGATATTTTTAAATTGTCAAACGTGGTGTCCTTTCATGATCGTGCACTCAAAATAAAAACAACCATTCCATAAACAAATTACGATTTTTTTTTTTGGTCTTTCTTGACCGCTTATATTTCGCACATTGTGCAAAAAAAAAAAAAAAAAGTAAGACTTCGATTAATATATCATGAGAATTATGCTTCATAAACAAAGAATTTCATATAGTTAATTAAATATTTTAATTACTTACAATACTTTTTACAGTAACACCAAATACTAAAAATTATCAAAATATTTTTCATTTTTTTTTCAATTTAAACTTTTTCAATTGCAACAATAATTCTAAATTACTCTTACCATAAACTATGTTCAAAGTAATAAATATAAAACAAATTTATCGTAGTTAGAATTAGCAATCAAATGTTTAATTTAGTAATAAATAAATATATCTTTACTACAAAATTAAATTCGAATTTTTTTTCAATAAAGAAAAAATATAGTATGAGTATCATGTAATTGGCTTAAAACATTTTTCATGCTATAAAAGATATAAATGATATTTGAAAATGGTTCACTTAACGAGTGTTTATAATAACTGTTTAAGTTTAGTTAAAATATTGTTTTAAAAAATAATTTTACATTTAATGCCTTATTTTCACTAAATTTAAATAAAAAAATAATGTATTAATTATAAATTTATTTTTTTATATATCATGTTAACCAATATCACTAACTATTGATTAATATCATTTGCCCCTTTATTAATTATGTCTACCGGACTTTAGTCTTTAGTGGTGGGTGGTGGGTGGTGGGTGGGGAAGACCAATTAATGAGATAATATAAATAAATAAAAGTTAAAATAAAATACTTAAATAATATCTGAACGTTTGATTTTAAAAATTAATGTATTATTTAAAAAAAATAAAGTAGATAGATTAATCGATCCCTCAAATCAAGATAAAATATATTATACTTGAAGTCATGTGATAATCGAAATAATTTCAATAAGTGATTACTACAAAATTTGAATTTATTACTGACAAAATTTGAATTTAAGATATCTTCATCGAAAAAGAGGAATTTTAATCAATTTAATCATTTATTTGTTTAATAATTAATTTAATAGTTAATTTAAATGATTCATTAATCTTTTTTAAAAAATAATTAAAATAACATTATGATAATATTTATAATTTCTTCTTTCCAATTTTCACTTAGATCTTGATTTTTATTTTAAATGTGTATAATTTATATCTAGGGACGGCAATCAAGCCCGTTCCTGACGGGTTTCGACATAGGGTCGGTATTTTTTTTGAATTTTGGGTTTCGGGTCGGGGTCGGATCGAGTAAATTTAGGTAATAATCGGGGTCGGGTCGGGTTCGGGTTTGCCTAAAATCCGACCCTATCCGACCCGATATTATTAAAAAATTATTTTTTAATTAATTAATTAATTATATATATTTATATAATGATATTTTTAAATATTTATATTTAAAAAATAATTTTTATATTTTAAAAAATAATATTTTATTAATTCGGGTCGGATCGGATACGATTTACATATTGTCGGGTCGGTTCAGATATTAAAATAATTCGGGTCAGGATCGGGTTTGATGAGCATAAAATCGGGTCGGGTTTGGAGCGAGCAAAACCCACTCCGAACCTGATCCGATGCCATCCCTATTTATATCCTTTGAACAAATTTGAATTTTCCCTTAGATTTTAACTTTAATTAGAAACATTTTGTATCAAAGACACAATAATTTATTGGTTAATAATGGCCAATTATGCAAGGAAAATTGGTCAAAATTGTGATTATAAAAAAAAAAAAAAAAAAAGTTGTTAGGAAGACTCAAAGAAGTCAAGCACGTGGTGTGTTTTGTCACTGAGTCTTTCATGGTGGACTAGTCAACATACATTAAGGTCCCCCGAATTTGATTGATGCAGGCATGGGGCTCAATCTGATAACTAACCACGCAAGAATTCCATTCATATCTTTTTTTTTTGTCTTTTGGTCAAAAACATTCGTGCTTTAATCTATAAAAAAAGTCAATATGTGTTCTAAGGTACTTATTAAATTATATAAAATAAATTTTAATGCATATATTAAATAATTTATTATTAATTAAATATTAATATTTTTTAAAAAATATATCTTAGGCGAATATATATATTCATCTTTTAAATTCATTTTTTTAGTTAAAAAATGAAAAGCGCATTGGATAATAATCCATAATGGATCGTCTTTTTCTTTTTCTGTATGTACTATTTTTTAGAGTGTGGTGGAGTCCAATTAGTCAAGGCAGAGAAATTTTGGGCACTGCTAAGTGGTCCATTAATGTGTTGCGTCAATGATTTGCTAATTTCAAAACTAGGACCAGCCGACAAAGACTTTTGTTACATATCCTTCTGGCACTATCAGTTACTCCACGTTCTTCTTCTTTAACTTTCCCCTTTTTCTTTTTTTTTTTTTTTTGCATTATCAAGTTGATTCAATTATTTTATAAATATCTGTAAAAAATTATTTTGTAAATAAAATTTATGATTTAATTTAATTGATTTATGTAATTTTTTTAATAAATGACATTTGATAAATTTAAATTTTATAATTTATAATTTTTTATAAAAAAAATAAATTACACTATTAATCATTTAATTGTAATCATATTTTTAAATTAATCATTAAATTAGTAAAATTTTTAATTTAATCATTAAAATTTGATTAAACTTTCCTTTACCCAATTATTAATTTTTAATGATATAGTGACGTGATAATGATACATCAATAACAAAGTGTCACATGGCTTTGTCAAGTTAGTAAAATTTATTTTTTATAAATGTAAAATGGTATGGTAGCAATGTAACGTTATATATTAAAATGTCGTGATTATGCTACAAGGAATCTAACAGTCAATGTGATAATATTATGTCAATATGTTATTAAAAATAAACGATTGGATGATAAAAAAAAATTATTTAAATTTTAAAAATTAAATAAAAATTAATAATTAAGCAATTATTTTAAAAATACAACAATAGAGTGAATATTGTATATTTTATCCAAAATGATTTAGAAAAATAAAAGTTAAGCAATAAAATAAATATTTTTTTATATCCAATTATAAATGTAATTTTAATAAAAAAATATAAAATTTATTAATTTTAAGTTAATATAATTTTGCACGCACAAGAAAGAGATGAACAATTTAACTTAAAAAGATTGTTAGACAGAACTAGTATTTGGTCTCGCTTCGTGGGAATTATTGTTTATACATCAATAAATTCTATAGATTGTCATTGCTATATCATTAGAACTATAGCTTTGCTTCTTGAAAATAAATTGCATCAGCTATTTAAATTTGAATTTTGGTTTTATTTAGATGAAAGATAAAATTGATTATAGTGAAATTAAAAAGAATAAAAAAAATTATTATAATTATGATTGAAAAAAATTACTGTAATTATAATTAAAAATTTATGTTAACTTGATGTAATTGACATTTAAATTTAATAAATTTAAATAATGTGGTGAGCTTAATCGTTGCGGTGGAATCCAATCTGAAAGTAATTCTTGTAACTCAACAGAGATTTGGCTTCGTCGGTTTCAAAAAACTCGAATTTAAACCATTTCTCCTTTATCAAATAAATTAAAAAAAAGGTGTTAAACGAGTTCAAGCCTACCTAATGATTTCACCATTCCCATGGTTGTTTCTGCATGTACTAAGCTGAGGTGGGAAGTTTGTGTGACATATGTTCATGGGTTGGTCTCAAAATCTGGCCTTTTCGTGGAGAATTCCGCGGATGGGTCTTCGTTCCTATATATGCATGCAAAGTGTGGTTCAATGGGGATATTTGTATTTTGCTTGATGAAATTACCGTTCAAGCTGTGGTTGCTTGAACTGCTCATCGGGTGTGTTCAAAATAGGGAGAGTGAGAAGGGTTTGGAATGTCTGCGCGATATGCAGAGAGTTGGCGAGGATAGTGAAAAAATGCCGACTTTTAGGACTTTGGAAGGCGGTCTTCAGGCTTGCGAAAATTTGTGTGCTTTGGACGAAGTGTTTACATGGTTTTGTGGTGAAAACTGGACTTGGGTTTTTATCCTGTTGTTCAATCTTCGATTTTGTCTAATAATTCTAGGTGTGGGAGTGTTGGGGATTCATATGCTTCATTTTCTGAAGTTGTTGATAAAGATATTATCTCATGGACATTGATTATAGGTGTGAATGCTAGATTTGGGTTTATGAAGGAATGCTTAGATATGTTTTGAGAAATGCAGGTTGATGGTTTATGTGCGGATGAAATTTTGATTGGTTCTATCCTTTAGGGTTTGGGGAATTTCATGAGTGTACGTGACGGGAAGGCCCTTCATGGATTAATCATAAGGAGGAATGTTATGTTAGATCAGATGGTTCATAATGCATTGTTATCCATGTACTGCAAGTTTAGACTCCTATCTATATCAGAGAAGCTCTTCAGCATACTACCTAACCATAGCAAAGAGTCTTGGAATATAATTATTCATGGATATTGTAAGATGGGACAAGAACCAAAAACTATAGAATTGTTTAGGGAGATGCAACAAATTGGCATTGAGATTGATTCAAACCGCCTGGTCTCTGTGATCTTTAATGTTCTCATCTAGGATCAATCTGTATTAGCTGTTCACTTCATTGCCAGATAGTTAAAGGTTACATGGCAGACAACATTTCAATTGCCAATTCTCTCATAGATATGTATGGGAAAAGTGAAAATTTAACCATTGCATGGAGGATATTTAATCAAACACAGAGAGACGTTATCACATGGAACACAATAATGTCAGCCTATACTCGTTGTGGGCATCTTCTGAGGCTATTGCCTTATTTGATCAAATGATTTTGGGAAACTTGATGCCGAACTTGGCAACATTAGTGACTGTGCTTTCAGCTTGTTCTCATCTTTCGTTGTGGAAGAAAGGAGAAAGGATTCATTGTTACATCAAGGAAGGAGGATATGAGCCCTGTCAATCTCTTGCTAATGCATTGATTGACATGTATGCAAAGTGTGGGCAAATTGAGAAATCAAGAAAGTTATTCAACTAAATGAAGGAGAAGGATGCAGTTTGTCGGAATGTCATGATTTTAGGTTATGGAATGCATAGAGATGCAAAATCAGCACTTCAGATTTCCAGCAGATGAAGGAATCAAATGTTAAACCAAATGATCTTACCTTTCTTTCTCTTTTCAATTCTTGTGCTCATGCAGGCCTTGTTGAAGAAGGGAAGTTTTTGTTTTTTAGAATGGAACATTATTCTATAAAGCCGAATTTGAAGCATTATGTTGCATCACGGACCTTCTTGGTAGATCAGGTAATCTTCAGGAAGCTGAAGCCTATTTCAATGCCCATCTCACCTGATGGGGGCTTCTGGGTGCTCTGTTAAGCGCTTGTGTTATTCATAATGACGTTGAGATGGGAATAAGGATAGCAAAGCGTGCTATTGATTCTGATCCTGAGAATAATGGGTACTATATATTGATTTCCAACATGTATAGTTGTATGGAATGGTGGGAGGAGGCAGAGCAGGCTAGAGAAATAATGAAGGAAAGGGGTGTAGGAAAAAAAGCTGGTGGGAGGGCAATGTAATATAAAGAATGTAACATCCATTTTGGTTTGGGAATTACTCATGTCCCCTAAAATTGTGGCCTAGGATCCACCTTTGTTTCATATATGGCTTGATGTGTTCAGGACTGATGCTTGCTTCGCCTAAAGAATGAGGTGCAAACTTCAGTATGCTTGGTTCGCAGGTACTTTATTCATCTTCCATGTCAACCTATTCCTGCATTTAGGTGTTAGAATTGAAGTTACACATTTTGTTTCATTTCCTAGCATGTTGATGAAAAACAGACTGGATCTTGTTTTTAAGGAATTCCTTTTGTGGTTTAGAAAATGTTGACTTCTAGGATCTGCCTACGGCTCAGTGAGAGAATATAAGGCTTGATGGGTTCAGGGCTGATGATTACTTTACCTGAAGAATGAGGCCTGCACTGCAGTATGCTACAATAGTTTTCAGGTACTTTCTTCATCTTGCATATAAACTTTTCCTCCCTTTAAGTTTTTCAGTTTTAGTTACTACTTTTGTTTCATTGCTAGCATGCTCATGAAAAACATATTTTATCTTGCAACATATATGCACTTTTTCCCTTGTTTTTTTTTTCGGGGCGTGGGTGAAGGGGGTGGGGATAGGGGGATTGGAAGTGAGACGTTTTGTTCATAGTGTTGATGACTATTCACTTGTTTCTTCTTCTGCATGCTAAGCATTTGTATTGAAATCCTTAAGAAGAACCATTTATCAATAAGAACCAGGTAAAATCTTTGTGGGGGCATCAATAAGTGGTTGTTCTATCTTTTACCTTTCCCTGGCTTTTTTATTTTGAGACGGACGAAGCAATAGAAATTAGAAAATCACGTTTTCAGTTCAGTCAAGCTGAATTTTGTTTTCCCGAACAATGCAGCAAACCTGGCAAGCCATATGAAATTCACAGCTTTATTCTTTGATGCAATCATATATGCTCTACCAATTGGATAGACATGCAAACTTAATTGATCAGTTTGTTAATTCTTCTCATAGCTTTTGGGCATACCAGTTGGTTGCTTATATATTTCTAATCAAACTGTCTGATACTATTTCAAAAATAGTTAAATTGAGTTTTCGAGAAACTTGGTCTGGTTTTTATCTGTTATTCAATGTAATACTGGACAAAATATTATGTACGGCATAGGCGGACAACCCTTGAAAGACTTGTGCAGGTGCATGCAAGAATGTAGCACTTTGTGGTATAGTGAGATGCTATCCCTCAATAATTCCATGTTTATCTTATTTTAAATGTTTCCAAATGTTTTTGTGGATAGCAAGGTTATATTGAGTTTGGATACTAACATTGTTGAACTAATATTCCTAAGGTAAAATAATCGGTGACAATGAAAAGAAATGTCTAAAATCTTTGAGTGTTTCCTTTCCACACCCTAATATCCTTTTTTCTTCCCGACAAGGTGAAATTGGATCTGTTATTTTGACAACATTGTTGACCTGATGAGATGGTTGAAGTATAATTATGATCTTATGTTTCCCATGCAGGCATCCAGGAGAAAATGGCAGAATGCAGAACTGGTGATCACAAAGAATGCGGGGGGCATTCTATGTACAGAACCCTAAAACACTTAACACCTTTCGTTTGCTAATAGCTTTTGGTTACTCTAAAAGAGATTCTAGTCTAGACTCATCTTTATAAACTCTGGGAGAGAGGGAGAGAGAAAGAAGAGAATGTTGCAAATGAAAGCAATAACAATGCTGAAAATGCCAGTGACCGAACCAGAAATATTTGGTCCTCCCCAGGAAACTGTAATTCTATGAATTTCTCGTGAGAATAATTAGGAGAGAAATCTATCAAGCATCAATACTCAATAATGTCTCATCCTTGTCTTCAAATTCCAACTTAGCAGTGCAGGAACATTTTGCCAACAAAGAATTTTCTACTTTCTTCTTTAGATAAATTTGATTCTTCCTCACTTTAAAATAAATCTATTACACATGCTTTTAAAAATGCTAACTCGCTATCCATCCCGAGGACTATACATGGGTGTCTATTGTCTTAATATTAAAGAATATCGAGATTTACTTCAATTAATTTATATAATTACTTTTAAATATGATGTTTATTAAATTTAAAATTTATAATATTTTTTTTATTCTTAAATTACGATATGTATCAATATAATATATAAAGTTTATGCAATTAACTATTGATATAAGACTTAATGTATTGTAATATGATTTAATTGAACCTTTTATTCCTAATTATAAAAAATATTTAAATATTTAATTTAATGAAAATGCAAGTATAATCAAATCAAAGAATTGAGCTTAAATCTGTTATTCCCAAATATTTATCTTGGTTAAAAAGTGAAACTACCAAAATGAAAAAGAAAAAGGAAAGTGACTAATTCATGTCCCATGGCCACGTGAGTCTAGGATTCCCATTCTACAACTATCTAGTGGGAACAGAAAAAAAGTGACATGTTAGGTGATCTACTAATCTGCGATTGAAAATTACTACTACATCTATATGTATATATATGTTTTAACTAAACTAAAATAAATTTCTCTATCAAGGAAACAACACATGAAAAAGACCCTAAGGAGACTTTAGAAATTTCCCGCAACATCAGGAAAAATGTTCCATTTCATTGTGCCTGTCCTAACAACAAACCACCACCTCTTTATTTTATTCCCAGAATTTCCCATTAATCATTGCTCCTCCCACCCATTGATTCTGTCGCACAAACAAACAAAACTAAGGTCAAAACCAAACCACACTTTGGACACGACGCTAAGGTGTTGTTTGGCAATTATCGATTATCAATTATTTGTTTTTGTTTTATGATTTTTCTAAACAAAAACATGCTTTTTTTTGTTGTAATTTTTTTAAAAAATAATAAAAACACAAAAAACATAACAAATTTAATACCAAACAGATCCTAACTTTGTCACAAGTAGGTCAGTAAAAAGGAATTCATTAAAAAAAACCAAAGTAAAAACAAAAAACCAGACCGAACTCTGGACCAGACGCCAACTTTTTGTCCGTCAGTAAAAAGAAATTCGTTAGAAAAAATTTTTTTGTTACTTTATTAACAACCAATCAAATTCCACCACGTCATCTTGCTTGGTTTTTAATCTTCTTTCTGTTCTTTTTTTTTTTTCTCAGTTATTTTTGACTTTTAGAAAAAAGGGAGAAAAGAATGGCCAAGTGTTTCAGCTTAACTGCAACGCGGGACTGGTGCTTCCGTTACAGCTTTTCCAACGCTGGTCTCCGATCAATAACGACGGATCTCGGAGACGGCACCGTCATGCACGTTTGGGCCCCCAAAACCCATATCCAATCCAAGCCCACGTTAGTCCTCATCCACGGCATAGGGGCCAACGCAATGTGGCAATGGAACGACTTCATCTCACCTCTCATGTCCCGCTTCAACGTCTACGTCCCTGACCTCCTCTTTTTTGGCGACTCCTACACGACCCGACCTGAACGGTCGGAGCAGTTCCAGGCCCAGTGTGTCATGGGGGTCATGGAGGCCCATGGGGTTACAGTTATGAACGTTGTTGGGATTAGTTATGGCGGCTTCGTTGGTTATAGTATGGCGGCGCAGTTTAAGGAGAGAGTTGAGAAGTTGGTGCTATGTTGCGCTGGGGTGTGTTTGGAAGAGAAAGATATGGATGAAGGGATGTTTCAAGTGAAGAGTGTGGATGAGGCTGTTAGTTTTTTGTTGCCCCAAACGCCGGATAAGATGAGGCAGTTGATGAAGATTTCTTTTTATAAGCCTACTAAAGGAGTTCCTTCTTGTTTTCTAAACGATTTCATCCATGTGAGTAAAGCTAATCTAATTCATTTGATCATTGTTTTTTACTTAAAAAAAAAAAAATCCCACTATGAATATATAAATGGTGCTTGATTTGTGGGTTTCTTTTAATGGTTGGTCCAAGGCCAAATTCCTTTTTGTTCATTTATTTGTTGGGAATTTTAATTGCTGCTGCATTTGAAGTTCATACCTGATAACAGAGAATCAATAAATCTGTCATTTTGTGCAAAGTAGATATCCAAAATTTTCTTATATCATCATCATTAGTAGTTTATAACCATAGCAGTTCACTTCCGTGTACCTGTCAAAGAAAAATAGTAGTCATCATTTGTTCTCTTTTGGTAATTACATCATTCAAGAATGATGAGGAGCTAGGTTTCAGTAAAGTAACTAAAACAAATATGTTCCACATTCTTCCATAATCGATCTGGCTGTCTCCTTGATATAGGAAAAATGGTTTCTAAAAGTTTATGAGGACGAAACCGGGGTTTAGCTAAGTTGGTCCATACAATCACTTAGAGATGGTATTCAGTAGGTTTGAGGTTCAAATCTCAGCACTTACAATCCTTTTCTCTATCCTAGGTTGTGGCCTCCTTTGTACCAAAAAAAAAAGTTTATGAGGAGAAGTACTTAGCTTCGTAGGCCTTCTTGGTTTTACAATAGATTTAACTTTGTTAGACAGTATCACTCTTTTATTTTGTTGATTCCTTTTGTTTGTGTTTCATCACTAATTGTGATTACTTCATTTCTTTCAGTGACTGCTAGTCAAATTGTTGTCCATCATTCCCTCTAATTTTGACCATAATGTTAAGATAATCATCAAAGTTCTAAATTTTATTGGAAATATATCGCTTTACAAACATCTACAGGAAGAGTTCTCTATTACAGTACCATTGCCTTAAGTTTGCGTTGGGAATTCAATGTTGTTGGCAGGTGATGTGTACAGAAAACCTTCAAGAGAGAAAAGAATTGATCCAAGCACTACACAAGGACAGAAAACTGTCAGATCTTCCAAAGATAACCCAGGTTATTGGAATTTGTCCAAAATTTTAAGCAGCATATTTTTTAAGAGCTGTCTTTTCTGTTCCTGAGCTTTTACTGAGTTAATATTGTTCTTTTGTGCAGCCAATATTAATAATCTGGGGAGAACATGACCAAATATTCCCTTTGGAATTGGGACACAGATTGAAAAGGTCATTCTGAAGGAGTAAATAAGCATAAAAACATCGATTTCTATTTTCAACTCTTCTTATGATCAATTTTTGCTTACATGAAAGGACATCTAAAAAGTATGACTTTGGAACCTAACCTGGTTGGACTGATCTTCTGAAGTTAAAATCAACGAAGTAAATTGAAAGAAATTTCTAAATTCTTTGATTAAAAGCTTCCTTCCTGCTTGCAAATATCATTTTTCCTTTTTTTTTTTCCTGAGACATGAAATTGTTTTTGTATCTACACATTTTTTACCTTGATTTGGCTGGAGTATAATGGTGATCATATTCTGCTCATGCAGGCATCTGGGAGACAATGCAGAACTAGTGATCATAAAGAATGCAGGGCATGCCATCAATGTAGAGAAGCCTAAAGAGCTACAGAAGCACTTGAAATCTTTCCTTATTGATCCGCTCCCTCCTGCTAAGCCAGGAAACTACAGCAATGGCCGTAAAACAGATTGAAAGGTATGCAAAAGACGATAATCCTTGAGTTGCTGGTTTCTCACATAAGCCTTCATTGGGGGATGTTGTGTTTTATGGATGAAGATAGACAACTTAAGGGGATGGGAATTTATGAGCTATATCCCACCCCTAAAAGGGTTAGCAAACTTACTTATAGAGTCTAATTCCACAGGTTAATCCTTGGTTTTTATTCTGTTATCAGAGATGAATTCATTATTGGCTGGTGATCGCTGCATCCTTTAATTGGTGTCCAGCCATTTGCAGAAAATGTCATGACTTATTATCACCATTTATGTTGAATGTCCTTGCTCGTCTTTTGCAAAACTAGTGTGCTGGTTAAATATATTTGTATTTGATTTATGTTTGACTCTTCTTTTTCAATTAAATCACATGCAATTCTTCCAAAATCCCAGCAATTCATGTCCAGATGAAGGCAGTTGTGATATAGATTAAGCATGCTGCTAGCATTTGGACTTTATGTATGAATGTCAAGCTCAGATAGCATTAAAATCGAAGAAGAAATCAAAGAATCAAAAGTAGATTTGGCCAGCGACATTCGTTTCTTTTTATTTGTCTGCAAATGCCAGATATCTTCTGCAGCAACTTGAAAAGTATAAAGTGGGAAGTTGTTTTTAGAACAGGACAGAACATTTGCTTACACTAAACATTTCCTAGGCCTTGCAACAGCCAAAATGTGTTCATGCATCAATCAACTTAAAACAGGGAAAGCAAGCTTCAAAAAGACAAGAATTTCTTCCCCATGGGGTCATGACCCTTCCGATACTCAAGATGATCGAGAATGGAGGGGCATTGATTTGTGAGTAATGTTGGGGGCATGGAACGCATAAAAAGTTTAGCTCGAAGTGAATACGTGAAGCTGACAATTTCATACTTACGCCATCAACCCTCTCCACTTCGGATCAAAATTACTGTAATTAACTTATAATAGCATGTTAATTTCAGCGATCTATATCATAATATAAAAGTTATCCTGGATTACAACAGTAAATAATTGTTCAATTGAAGCTACCGACATGTTACTTAATAATTATCTTTCAATTAATTTTTTATTATCATTTAAAGTAATTTCTAAATTTATCAACGGTTTATTAGTTTAATTTAAAAAAAAATATGTTTTTCTCTTTATTACTTAAGTTTGAATTCGTTTGGAAAATATGAAAAAATAATTTTTTATAAATTTATTAAATCTAAAGTAAATAAATTTATTTGAATTAATCTAAAAAGAGATTTATTAAACAAAATAAAACCTCTTGCGATTAAATAAAAACAAGTAATCTCCAAATCTATTACTATTCGTAAAAGCATCCAATTTGATAAGATTTAAGATTGGATGTTCAATAATTTTTTATATTAATTAAAAAAAAAGTAAAATTAAATTGTTTAAAATTGAAAATAAAAAAGCCAAAAGCTTCTATAAGCTTTTAGATAAAAAAAACCTTTTAGGAAGAAAATTACCAAAAGACCGGACAATTTTATAGTATACACAAAAGTCATCCCCCATGGGTTTCTTCTTTTTTCTTTGATCTCTAATGATATTTGAATTTTTTAATTAATGGACATTATTTTTTGAATTTGATAAAAATATTAAATTAAAAGTAAAAATTTATGTTAAAATAATGATTAAATTTGAATATAAAATCTTTTGTAATTACATTTTTAAATTTAAAGTTTGAATCTTAGTGCTTTTATTATATTTGAATTACACCTTATTTTGTAAAAAAAAATAAAAAATTAACTAAAATATGATAGGCGAATAAATGATTAATCTTAATTAATTCTTGCAATTATCTACATATAAATGATTTCCAATTTTCTATGTGGATCCTCCAATATTAAAAACAATGTTCATTTCCTCTATTTTTATTTTAATTTTGATGATATTAATGAATATAATTACTTTCGTTAAATCGGACGAAAGGTAGCAAAATTTCAAATTTCTTCATGTCAATCCAACGGTCGAAAACCTAGGTTGCAAGTTGAAACCAACCTATTAAATCCTCCAACGCTTCTTTGCGCTTCTGTGTTTTCTTCTGCGACCAAATCCTCTCTCTTCCCTCTCAAAGGGAGCAAACTACTTTGGAGCCAAACAAGGTTCGCTTTTTCGCTCCTTATGTTTGCGCAAATTTTGAATTTAATTTCTCTATTTTTTTCCTCATTTTTTTTTTTTTTTTGCTTTAAAATCGACATAAAAATTTGTTTTAGCTCTTAAAATATGGCATAAATATTGAAAATTTTAATATTTTATCAATTTTCTGGTTGCTACTTATTGTCATTTCATGTATTTTTGTATTTATGAAATTTTATATAACAGTTTTGTTTATTGGGTGGTGGATAGCTAACCTTAGTGGATAGAGAATTTTGGAGCAATTTGCTTAGCATTTGGATAAGTAATTTTGTTTCTTTTCTGAATCATTTGTTAAAAAATTTATTTTTCCTATCAAGAACAAGAAAGAAACTTGAATGTTTAAGAAATAAATGACAGTTTTATTAATTTTATTTAATTTTCTAAGGAGGTATTGTATTCAGCTTAGTTCATTTCATGATGCAGTCAATCAGTTCTGAATGTTAGTAAATTTTAATAAGTTTTCACATTTTTCATTCCAGGGTACACTAAGTTTTAAGTTTTTATCTATTTCAGCCTGCCAAAGGTCATTCAGCATAAACTTATAATCAGTTCCTCTATCCTCGTATAGTATGGCCATTATACCTTGTGGAAGTACAATTGTTGCCCAGTGGGGTATTCGTCCCCAGTTTACCATACGATCTTATGTCTCAAACCGAATAATGGCTGCCAAATCGGGGTAAGTTTTTGGCTTAGCTCTTTTACGTATCGAAAGGGAATTGCTAAATTTGATTGTTCAACTACAATTATTTTCTTCTAGAGCTTTATATTGGCGTGGAATTGCTGAATTTATGTCATTGCTAGTTTTGGTTTTTATGTTTATGGTTTCTTCATCAGTGTGCATTACATTTGTGAACTTTTTGACACATAGCATTTTGGTGAACATAACAATTAGATGGGCGGATTTTCCCCCTTTTTAATCCCTCTTTTTTCTAGGCTATATTTGTTGTATTGATTAAAGAGATGGACAAAGAAAAAAAATGGGGTGTATTACCTCTAGCAGTAATAGTCCATATTTTGGTATTTATGGAAGAATAATTTAGGTGTTTATTACCCTTATGCAGAGTCACAACTACGAAGAGTAATTTGGGAGCACCGAGTTCAAGTCTATGTTCACGTGATTCCTTACCATTTTTATCCTTTGCGGGGTCATCTCAAACATCACATCATCATAGGGGAGCACGGTTCATTGTTAAAGCTGAAACTGTGAGTATAAACTTTCAGTTTCTTTTGCCTTTTTTTTTTTTAAATGGAGGCTCTAATGGTTTTTCCCTAATTTAATTATATTTATATCTTTTTAAAATTTTGGGATGCTTTTCATTTTTTTGCTGTTGTTGACATCTCGATCACTGTTCCATAGTCAATTTAACATAATAATGTATTAAAATGAGCAGGATTATTATAATGTCCTTGGGGTGTCAAGAAGTGCAAGTAAATCTGAAATTAAAATCAGTATGCTGAATTACCATACCTTGTTCAGCGACTGTTCAATTTTTTTTTCCTTATATGATTGTTTACTGAATTTATGTTCTTATTATAGTTTCCTAATCTATTTCTTATTTATGGTTTTGCGACTTATTGAAGTTAACTTTACCCAGCTTTATGGGTTTCTGCATGGAAAGTTTTAAAACACTGTCGCAGAAGCTTCAGTTTGAAGGGAGAGTAGGTGTTAATGATATAAATCAAAGAGAACTTAGAGAGGATGGATGAATGTGAACTGAGATTAAGACTCGTTTGAGGATATAAGTAGGTATACATAGCAAGCATGTATAGAATTTGAAAAAATATGGGTAAATATAGCAAGCACGTACGGAATTTGAAAAAATACTCCATTTTTTTTTTTGGGAGGGGGTGGTGTTAAAGTAAGGCATTTCCTTACTGATTCAAGGGGAACAAAATATATGCTTGCAAGTCTTAAAGAGAAATGTTAGACAATGGGTCAAATGGGGTGAGTTGACATGTAGTGGTATTCACATTTAAGGTTCCAACTGATCAAAAGGAAGTCTCTTGTAGGTGTCTCATCTATTTCAAAGAAAATTTATGGTTGTCTTGCTTTAATTGGAGCTGCAAAATTGATGAACTGTAAACTTACGAATATGTGCAAGTGATTGATTGTTATTTAAACTCGATTCTCTTTTTTTGTCGTAAGTACCCCAAAAGTAAACTTAGTTGTTTCAGTTGCCGCTTTCTGCTTTTGTTGCCCATATTATATTATCTTACTGTTTTTAAATCTGTTATTTTTCAGCTTATCGGCAGCTTGCTTCAAGTTATCATCCGGATGTGAACAAGTAAGTTGATAACCTTGTACCTCTTGCCTTTTATTTATGGTTGTGTGTCTTTTGCAATTGTGTATATTTCATCATGTTTATGTTATGTTGACATAAGGAAAAACTGTGTGAATATTTGGGCCATGATGTTGTGGTTAGCCTGTGAGAATCATCAATGTTTCTTTCTCTAATTTATTCTCCTTATTTTTTTCTTTTCCAATTTTGGATCCAGTGATGGTACAAGTTGTTTCCTGTAGAAGTAACCACAATGATGTTCAGAAAATGGCTTCTCTCATTCTGGTTGAATCATAGCAATCAGATTCCTTATGATGTTGTCGAATCTAGGTTTCATTAGTCCTAGCATGACACTTTTGCTAGGGAAATTCTGTAATAGGGCAGGTTAGAATTCCCCAAGAGATCATTAATGAGATGGATCGACATCCACTTATTTTTCGTTTTAATATCCCCATCTCAGGATGGAGGAATCAGCTCTGAAGATTTCTGTAGATGTAGCATACTCTCACCTTCTTTTGAGTATTTGAAGTTGCCTAATCATTTTGTCAATTGAAGAGCGGTGGAAGGGATGTCTATCTACTTTATGTCCTAAGCAGGGGCTTAAAATAAAAATTGATGGTACCTTTATCCAAATTGAGATCCTAAATAATGTTTAGAAGGAGAATGTGGTTGCTGCTGAAAGAAATATAAAATAGAATAGTAGTCATAGATTTCCCAAGTTAGATATTCGTTGAGTTTGTATTGATATATTTTGTATATTTCTAAATGTGATTGCTGAATGGGAGAGAGAATAGCAAGGTATTCATAGATTTACAACTCTTATTAAGATATATCAACTGCTGAAGTTTTTCAAAATAGTTTGTTGTTTTCAGTTTGTGTTGCTATTTAAAATATCTTCTTTATTCCAGATATGTTTGAATAGTAGTGCTTTCTTTTCCTTTCTTCTCTTTCTTATCATTATATGTTATTCACTTATTCTGCAGAGATCAAGAGGCAGAGCAGAAGTTCAAAGAAATTAGCAATGCATACGAGGTAAGAGTCCTATGTTGTACTTACATGGTTTCTTTATATGACTGCAACGCATCAGTCCCTATGGTCATATGACGTCTGATCTTTGAGGAGCAATGTGTTGCTTAGGTCTTGTCAGATGATGAGAAACGATCTCTATATGACAAATATGGGGAGGCTGGACTTAAAGGGGCTGGTATGGGAATGTGGGTAAGTTAATTTTACTCATGCTGAATAAGATCATTCATTTCAAATTATTTTTCTTGGATTTTCTCAACATCCCATTATGTGTCATTGATGGCTTGTTTACTTTGCCAGGATTTTAGCAATCCTTTTGATCTCTTTGAGTCACTGTTCGAGGGCATGGCTGGTATGGGTGGCCGGAGCTCCAGGAATAGAGCAGTTGATGGGCAGGATGAATATTATAGTCTCGTAATGAATTTTAAGGAAGCAGTTTTTGGAGTTGAAAAAGAGATTGAGATAACCCGACCAGAAAGCTGTGGAACTTGTAATGGTTCAGGTGCAAAACCTGGCACAAAACCATCCAAATGTACTACATGTGGTGGGCAAGGGCCGGTGGTCTCATCTTTAAGAACTCCATTCGGTGTATTCCAGCGGGTAATGACATGCTCTTCTTGTGGTAGGACAGGCAAAATTTCTACCCCATGCAATGCATGTTCTGGTGATGGGCAGGTAAGGAGAACGAAGAGGATCAGTTTAAAAGTGCTGGCTGGTGTGGATTCTGGTAGCTGTTTAAGGGTCGGGTCTGAAGGAAATGCTGGAAGGAGAGGTGGGTCTCCTGGAGATCTCTAGTTGTTATTGAAGTTATCCCAGACCCTGTCCTAAAACGTGATGATACCAACATATTGTATACATGCAAAGTGTCGCATATAGATGCAATACTGGGAACGACAATCAAGGTTCCAACAGTGAATGGAATGGCTGATTTGAAGATGCCAGCTGGGACCCAGCCAAACACCACCCCTTGTAATGGCAAAGAAAGGTGTCCCTGTTCCAAATAAAAGCAATATTGCGTGGGGGTGTTGTAGCAGAGAAGTTTTGATTTTATGAGTTAAACTGTGTTGGAAAATATCTATGTTTTGTGATTGTGATTAAAAGTTATAAGGTGTGAGGTTTAAGGAAACCTAAAATAAAATTAGTATGCGAACAAAATGAAAAATACAAATAGCTAAAGAATAAAGGTAATCTATAAAATATGAAACGTAAGAGATCGGGAACGAAAAAGTGTGGTTACTTGTTTGAATTATATAGGATTAAGTTGATAATATGTGATGAATGAGACGTGAAAATAGTTTGTGAAATTTACAATCATTTACAGTAGAGGAATATTTAAGTTGATGAATTGAAAAAGAAAAGATATTTGTTAATATGTCAAACAATAAGGACAGACTCATAAACATATTATTGACCATAAAACAATATGATGAGAAGAATATTAGCATTATAAAAATAATATATAATGAACATAACAAGCATAAATATGATGAGAAAGTTGACAGATCACAAATGTAATAATTGATGAAGAAGTTGAGTGATTAAAAATATTTAAAGTACATAACACTGACGAGTCAAGCAATTGTGTGAAAGATTTGTTCTGGGTTTATCTTACTAGTGTAGAATTATTGTATATCTTCTCACCAATTTTGATTATGGAATGAACTTATAAAACGAGTAAGTACTATACGCCATTGCTTGAAATTATTGGTGTGATTTTTATTGAAACGATATTTTTTATTACATTTGTGTATATGGTGATTGAGTATTTTGAGAATTACTTCTAGGCATTGGATAAGTTAAAAGATTTGATATTTGTTGGTAAATTTTCTATTGTCATTGTTACTAATAAAGAGTTGGCATTGATGAATACCTAAGAGGTAGTTTTTTCGAGCATGATCAATCTTTTTTGTAGATTGCATATCAATAGAAATATGTATACGAATTGTAATAATTTTTTGAACGGAAGGAGAAATGGGAGACATTAATGTTTGGTGGAGTGTACTGATGTATTCATCTACCTATGATGAGTACGAAAGGCATCTGAGTTCATTAGAAATTGATTACAAAACTTATTTAGGTGTATTAAAATATGTGGAAAATAAGTAGTTGACAAGAATAAGGACATATTTATTATTGCTTAGATGGATATATTAATGCATTTTGGCGATGTTACAACAAATAAGTATAATTTATGTTGTATTGTTAAGATTATTTATGGTTTTTAGTGTTTCATAGCAAATCATTAATATATCTTTATTATTTCGTTTAAGGTCGAGAGTGCGCATTTGAGATTAAAAAAGCACCTTGGATCATCTTAGGAGAATTTTGAATCATTATAAAAGATAGTTAATGCACTTATTGAGCTCTAACATATAGAGATCAAACCTTTATTTAAGCAAAGTCTTACCTTTATCGAGCATAATTTCAATTTTTCATTGTTCAAAAAGTTACGAGATTTGATATCTAAGAGTGCATTGAATATGATATTGATAGAGGTCAAGCGAACTAATCATATTGGGATTGATGCAAATGCTTGTGGTTGTGTGATAAGAAACACATATGGATTACCTTGTGCTTATGAAGTTGTAGAGCATATAAGGGTAGGAAGTCCAATTTCTTTATCTGAAGTGTTTTTACATTGAAAAAAGTTGGATTTAATGAAGAGCAAAGATAATGAAATATTTGAAAAGTTAACTATCTAGTTCGAGGTTGACAGAATCATAAAACGCTTCAATGAATGTGATGAGTTTGTAAATTGGTAATGAAAAAATAGCTGCGAGAACTTAGTGATCCATTTACAACTACCTTAATGCAACCATTAGAGATGGCTAAGCCAAAAGGTTGCAGAGTTATAAAAGCATATACTTTTGTACAATGTGACCCGTCATACTAGGAGATTGTGTTATCAGTTTATAATAGTACATCACCACCAACCACTCCAAACTTAAAGAAATTGACAAAACAGATGGCTAAACTTCCTATTAACCGACCTCATGATAAACAAAAAAAATGCAATATTTGGATAGTTTGCTAATGGAGTTTCATCTACATATATAAAGCATCATTGGTGTTAAGGCGAATAAACATTGTGGTTTTCATTCTAGTGTTGGGTTGCTTGGATTGGGATTAGATATTTGGGTACAAATGTGACGAGATTTAATTGAAGACCTTAATTGATTTTGAGGCAATTCTATAACTCTTTATGGATCCATGAAGTATGTTGAGGAATTGTTACAAATCTTATTATATTTTGACACTTCAGACTCATATGATAAGTGAATGACATTACCTCATATAGATTATTTGGTTGCCTCCCGATATAATGTTGTGCTAGTCTACATCAATTTAAGATAGTGCTTGACATATCTCCCTATTAGATTTGTACCATCTGTACTATTAAAGCATAGATTAATTATGATTGGATTTATTAATTATTGTTATTTTGTGCAGGTATTGTTAATTAGTGTTGTCATTTACTATTTATATTTATCGTTCCTATTTTAGTTAATGACATGAGATAAATAATGTTCCTATTGTATGTAGGTGTTAATGAAGCTATTATCACCAATACCTTTATTTGCATGCAATTGGCATAAAATTCAATACAATTTTGCTCTAGGGTGGGAGATTCCATATGTACCCCGCATCAAAGATTTCAAGTTATTGTTTAATTCAAATTCTAATATAGCTACTAAAAAAACAATAGACATTGATTGAAATTTTTTTTTGTAATAATTGTTAACAGTTTATATTAATGTTCATGGTTTATTATCAATACATCAAATAATTATAATATTTTATGAGTAATTATAAATACACACTTAGAAAAGTTTTAGATATTTGATGATCTGATGTATGTTTACCCTACTCATAATGCCAAGTTACTTACACAAGTAAGTGAGGCTAGCTATCCGGTAAAGTTTTCTAGTAGGGGTAAGTATGGTATAGAGACTCTCGTCGTGGTTTTGTCATTAAATAACATACAACCCACCAAATATAGTAGAAAAGCTTGAGATGCACAAGTAATCGCCTTATCATCTGATGCATCAGTGATATGCTGAAAGATATCACGCAGCCAAGCTAGTCAAACAATAGATCCCTTACCCCGTTCAGTCTGCTCATAAGGAACTTCAAAAAACCTCGTTAATACTGTGTTCACCTCAAGTGTCGTCGGATGATCACTGAAACTATGGTCCTAATGATCGATATGTGTAGAAAGGGGAACTCATCGTTTATAGTCATCTCACCGAATGACATATGACATGTGTTCATCTTCAGTTGCCACCTTACAACAAAAGTGAAGACTATCATGTTGTTGATGGTACGATAGGTGCAATCAATGAGTGATTACAATCCCATTTAGAGAACATAGGCTTGGATTCTGCTATATGCATCGTTTAGATGTCATTATTGTAACTTTAACTTAAGATTAATCAATTTTAACGTATTTCGATCCTATAACAATAAAAAAAAAAGATCAACAACATCACCAATATCAATAACATACATAATAACATCAACAACAATAATCAACCAAGGCATTATAAAAACATAAATTAACATGATTCATATTATATGATTCGAGTGATTACCTAGCCATTTCAAATTTTGAATGTAACATGAGAAGCGAAACTCAATATAATAGAGGTATCAATCAGAACTCTAGGAAAAGACTCCCCTTGGTACTCATCCGTGGTGGAAGTGGAAGGCTCAGCTTGAGGAATGTCATCGACCATATGATCATTTAGCTCATCATCCCCCTTACTTGTTATCTCTTTTAGAAGCAGTTGGTAGCTTTTGATTTGGATTGGTATCCTCTCCTATACCTCTGCCTTGTGTACTCTTCATTAGGTATGAGTCATATCTGTAACAAAAATAAACTACTCATTAAGTTTACATAATATATTTAATAAACTTTTATAAATGAAAAATGAAAACATGTAAAATTTCAAGTTAAGGCTTTCATAAATGAAAAATTTTGTAAATGAAAACAAGGGATCTATTCGATTGGCATAGAAGATTGATCCTCTTTATGCAAGGGATCGATCCATTTTTTAGGAGCTCAAATTCACTTTAAATCCTACCGTAAACCCTAACCTACATTTATATGCATTTCAATCAAATTTCATCAAATTCAATAAAAAGAAAACCTAGAAATCTTATCTTTAATTAATAGAAAACTTAAAAACACAAGTGATTTGGTGTTGATTTGATAGATTTAGGGTTTTTTTTTTATTATTATTGAAATGTAAAAAGAGAAGAAGAGAGAATGAATGAGTGAAAAGATGGAAACGAAAAATGAAAATAGAAGGATAGGATGTATTTAGTAGAAATAGTAAATTTAATTTTAAATTTAAAGTGTATTTAATAGTGGAATGTGTTAGGAAAATGGGGTCCATCCCATGTAAGTGGTTTTGGACCAAGTAAAGGCCATGGGCCTTGATCTTTTATTTTACACAGAGCCCTAGCTACTTAATAAAAAAGAGGTGGGGTTGTTTTAGGTGTGTGTCGAAAATCAAGTAGAGAAAGAAGAAAAGCCAGAAAAAGCAGAGAGAGAAAAAATGAGAAGGGAGAGTTGGTTGAACGGAAGTCGATCCGTGGTCCGATTGAGTTAGAACCTTGTTAGGAGGTTTATGATTCAGAGTTCTACATTCTGAACGGTGAAGATCGGGTTTGAAGCTCTCTAGGAACAAATCCAGGGTGTATTTGTTGAGTCACTTATTTGGTGAGATTTCTCCAATTGTTTCTCTAGTTGTTGATTAGCTCTAGTTTTAGCTAGAGAAGAACTTTGTATAACTATTATTTGATAGTGAAGATTTTTTTTGGTGGCCCGTGGTTTTTTCCCTCTACACTGGAGGGTTTTTCACGTAAATCTTGGTGTGCTTTATTTTTTCTGCGTATTTGATTATTGATTGTTGTTTATTGCTTCTGTATTGTTGTGATTATTACTTCAGGCACAACAAGTGGTATCAGAACGAGGGTTATTTTGAGACATCGATACAGAAGTAACCCATGATAGAAGTAAATTCTGTTTGAGATCATGAAAGGTGATACAGGTTTCATGATAAAATTGATAGCATCGAATTATTCAATTTGGAAGCCTATGATGGAGGATCATCTATACTGCAAAGATTTTTATGAGCCAATATTGGGTGATTCGGCTAAACCAGCAGATATGAAAGATGAAAGCTGAAAGAAGCTAGGTAGAAAGACGCTGGCTACAATCAGAAAATGGGTTGATATCAGCGTGTTCCATCATGTAACGCAGGAGTCAGATGCTCACATTATTTGAAAAAAATTGACAGCATTATATGAGAGAAAAATATGTATGAATAAAGTTATACTTGTTAAAAAGATTGCAACTTGTAAGTTTAAACATAGATCCAAGTCTAGAGGTAAAGTGAAGTGTTTCCATTGTGGTAAGACGGGTCATATAAAACGAAACTGTAAAATCTTGAAGCAAGAGCAAAAAGATAAAAAAGGCAAGAGTTCAGATGATAGTAATGTTGCAGCAGTGAATTTAGATAGTGATTTAGTTACTTTGATTTGTACACATGGTGATTGTAATCATGTTAGTGATCCCGGCATTGAGTGGATAGTTGACACAGGAGCGACATATCATTGTGTTTCTAAGAGAGAGTTGTTTACAACTTACAAAGCAGGAGACTTTGGTTGTACCAAAATGAGAAATAAGAGTGTGTCGCAGATTATTGGGATTGGTGATATTGTTATACAAACTAGTACAGGCTGCATGTTGACTTTGAGGGATGTCAGACACATTCCAGATATGAGAATGAACTTGCTTGCTATTAATGTCCTTGATAAGGAGGGATATGAAAGTCGACAAAAGAATGGACAATGGAAGCTTTTCAAAGGATCATGGTAGTTGTAAGGGGAAAACTATGCTGCACAATGTATAAGACATGGATGCAATTGAATGGTAACCAGGTAAATACCGTTGAAAATGATGCTTCAGCAAACTTGTGGCACAGGAGGCTGACACACATGAGTGAAAAGGGTTATAGGTTTTGGCAAGGCACTCTCTCATTCCCTTGACCAAAGGTATGTCTCTCGATTCATGTGATTATTATTTATTTGGTAAGCATCATAGAGTTTCTTTTCGTAAAAGTTCTCAGAGAAAAGAAAATAGATTGGAATTAATTTATTCTGACGTATGTGGTCCCATTGAGGTTGAGTCATTAGGTGGTAGCGAATATTTTATTACTTTTATTGATGATGCTTCACGCAAGATTTGGGTGTATATGTTGAAATACAAAAGTCAGGTACTGTAGTATTTTTAAAAATTTAATGCCATGGTTGAAAGGATGACAGGGTTACCCTTGAAGTGTATTCGAACTAATAATGGTGGAGAATACACATCTAAAGGCTTTGAAGAGTATTGTTCAAAGCATGGGATTAGGCATGAGAGGATAGAACCTGGAACACCGTAACATAATGATATAGCTGAAAGAATGAATCGCACCATTGTGGAAAAAGTCAGATGTATGTTGAGGATGGCAAAATTACCAAAGCCATTCTGGGGTGAAGCAGTCAACACAACTTGTTATTTACTTAACAGGTCACCATCAGTTCCTTTGGGCTTTGACATTCCAGAAAGAGTGTGGACAGGGAAAGATACATCATACTCTTACTTGAAAGTTTTTGGGTGTAAAGCATTCATGCATGTGCCGAAAGAGTCGAGATCAAAGCTTGATAGTAAAGCTACATAGTGTGTGTTTGTAGGATATGGTGATGAGGAATTTGACTACAGGGTATAGGATCCAGTAAAGAGAAAGACAGTCAGAAGCAGGGATGTGGTCTTTCATGAAAAAGAAACCATAGCAGACTTTGAAAAAAATGAGAAGACTACACAGGTTACTGTTGAGTGTGATGTTTCAACACCGATAAAAAATTCACAAGAAAGAGCCACAGATGGTGAAAATGAGCAAGAAACAGAACTTGGGGATATGAATGAGCCAGCTACAGTTGGTGATGAGCCAGATGCTATTAGTTTTGAGCAGGGAGAGCAATCTTCTCTACCTGAGAGTGTTGAGCATGTGGAGCTACCTTCGACATCAAATGATGTAGAGTCTCAGCCCAGGAGATCTACTAGAGAGCGCAGGCCATCTATCAGGTATCCAAGTTCAGATTTTATTTTAGTTACCAGTGAAGGGGAGCCAGAAAGCTTTCAAGATGTGCAAGCTACTTCGGATAGAGAGCACTGGTTAAAAGCAATGAAAGAAGAGATGGAGTCATTACGAAAGAATGGTACTTATGATCTTATTAAACTTCCAACAGGGAAGAGGCCATTAAAGAATAAATGGGTGTTCAAGTTGAAAAAGGATGGTGACAAACTAGTGAGGTACAAAGCTCGATTGGTAGTAAAAGGTTTTTCTCAGAAATCAGGCATCGATTTTGATGAGATTTTTACTCCAATTGTAAAAATGAGTTCTATTCGAGTGGTACTGGGATTGGCAGCTAGTTTGAATCTTGAACTTGAGCAACTTGATGTTAAAACTGTATTTTTACATGGTGATTTACAAGAGGACATTTATATGAATCAGCCTGAGGGTTTTGAAGTGAAAGGGAAGAGCACTTAGTTTGCAAATTGAAGAAAAGCTTGTATGGCTTGAAACAAGCTCCGCGACAGTGGTACAAGAAGTTTGATTCTTTTATGGTGAGTCATAGCTATAAAAGAACAGCAGCAGATTCTTGTGTGTATGTTAAACAATTTCCTAATGGTAACTTCATTATCTTATTATTATATGTTGATGATATGTTAATTGTAGGACAAGATGCTAGTATGGTTTGTAGGTTGAAAGAACAATTGTCTAAGTCCTTTGATATGAAGGATTTAGGTCTAGCAAAGCAGATTCTTGGTATGAATACTATCCGAGATAGGAGAGCTGGAAAGCTGTGGTTGTCTCAGGAAAAGTATGTTGAACGAGTGCTTGGTAGATTCAACATGCAATATGCTAAATCAGTTAGCAGTTCACTTGCCAACCATTTTCATCTAAGTAAGAAATCTTATCCAGTGTCTAAGGAAGAACAACTAGCTATGTCTAGTATTCCTTATTCTTCTGCAGTCAGTTCTTTAATGTATCTTATGATTTGTACAAGGTATGACATTGCTCATGCAGTTGGTGTAGTGAGCAAATTTTTTTCTAATCCAGGGAAGGTTCACTGGGAAGCAGTGAAATGGATTTTTAGATATTTGAGGGGTACCTCAAAAATGTGCTTGACTTATGGAGTTTCACAACCAGTTCTATAAGGGTTTACTGATGCTGACATGGCAGGCGATCTTGATGGTAGAAAATCTACTTCAGGGTATTTGTTCACTTTTACAGGAGAAGCTGTATCTTGGCAATCTAAGTTGCAGAAGTGTGTTGCTTTGTCAACTACAGAGGCTGAGTATATTGCAGCAACTGAAGCATGTAAAGAAATGTTTTGGATGAAACGTTTTCTTCTTAAATTGGGGTTGAATCAGAAAGAGTATGTGGTATTTTGTGATAGCCAGAGTGCTTTAGATTTGAGTAAGAATATCATGTACCATGCTAGAACAAAGCACATTGATGTTAGATATCATTGGTTACGTTCAGTGATTGAAGAACAGCAGATGTTATTGAAGAAAGTCCATACTGATAAGAATGTAGCAGATATGTTGACTAAGATACTTCCCAGGAAAAAGCTTGAGCTTTGCAGTAACTTGACCGGAATGAGTTCCCTGGCCAAGGTAAGCTCCAAATGAAACTGCTATGGTGATGAATCTCCTCCTAATGGGGCTGAAAGGGGAGATTGTTAGAAAAATGGGGTCTAGGCCCATGTAAGTGGTTTTGGACCAAGTAAAGGCCATGGGCCTTGATCTTTTATTTTACACAGAACCCTAGCTACTTAATAAAAAAGAGGTGGGGTTGTTTTAGGTGTGTGTCGAAAATCAAGCAGAGAAAGAAGAAAAGCCAGGAAAAGCAGAGAGAGAAAAAAGAGAAGGGAGAGTTGGTTGAACGGAAGTCGATCCGTGGTCCGATTGAGTTAGAACTTTGTCAGGAGGTTTATGATTCAGAGTTCTACATTCTGAACGGTGAAGATCGTGTTTGAAGCTCTCTAGGAACAAATCCAGGGTGTATTTGTTGAGTCACTTATTTGGTGAGATTTCTTCAATTGTTTCTCTAGTTATTGATTAGCTCTAGTTTTAGCTAGAGAAGAACTTTGTATAACTATTATTTGATAGTGAAGATTTTTTCTGGTGGCCCGTGGTTTTTTTCCTCTACACTAGAGGGTTTTTCACGTAAATCTTGGTGTGCTTTATTTTTCTTGCGTATTTGATTATTGATTGTTGTCTATTGCTTCTGTATTGTTGTGATTATTGCTTCAGGCGCAACAGAATGTATAAAGTATAAAGAGGAGTGTAAATAAAATCCCCGTTGAAAAAGGACACGAACTCCTCTTGTTTCAGATTCTTAAAGCCATGTCACCTAGATGTTGCCCCCTTTGACAGTTCTTCTAATCGTCATATCCTTTAGAACGTCATTCCATATAAAATATATGTTGAATTTTCCATGTGGACTAACATGCATGTGTCTATTCTAATAGTAGAATTTCATTAATTCCATCAACTAACTTGATTAATTACCAGAAATGGTGGGAACATTTCATTTGGTTGTTGCTCAAATATCAGCTGCCTAAAGAACAATAATTGTGTTAAATGATAACAAAAGGCACACGTTTTGTTAAAGTAATAATAAAATGAATTTCACATCGATTCAATTTTGAATGTTTTGAACACAAATATAACAATTCACTTACAATGAATGTTTTAGATAAATCATTTAGATAAATATTTATTTTATAATTTAACAATTCACTTATAAAGAAGAAATTGAACATTGATAATGATAGAGAATTTGAAGGATCGATTGAGCAGTTCACTTGATTATCCTCAATAGATTTTAAAATATTTATATTGCCTGATACCATAGATATACTTTGATTTTATTGATTATACAATGGCACCATTAAAAACTTACAAGTAAAATAGAAATCCTTTCAGCTCTTGCTAATACAATAAATAGAAGGAAACACAGGACGATAATAAAGTGAAACGTAGAGGCAATATGAATTACCCTAGTGGGTTATTTTTGTAGTAGTGCACTGGTGCACTTTCTGCTTCAACAAACATTTCCAAATAACTATAATAGAGAGCTTCCTTAACAAATCTATCAAAATCATTGTAAGATGATCCGCCAACATCAGTAGCTGCTTCTGCTTTCTTCTTCCATTCCAAAGCCTTCTCCTTCATTTTCTTTCCTTTATCCCCTTCCATCATTTCCTTAACTAAAAACTCAATGTTCTCTCGCTTTACATCATGATCAACCTCCATGCCAACGCCCCAAGTGGTGCAAGCATACCGACAATTTGTTTGTTGATCAGCAAAAAATGGCCAACATATGACAGGGACTCCTCCACATATGGCTTCCAGGGTAGAATTCCACCCACAATGTGTTAGGAAAATACCAACTGAAGGATGTGAAAGAACCTGATATTGGGAGCACCAGGTTGTTATCAATCCTCTATCCTTAATCTCGTTGAAAAACTCTTCAGGCAGAACGGCGGAATCAGCCATCACAACATCAGGCCTAACGATCCATAAAAATGGGTGCTTACAATTAGCAAGCCCCCGGGCAAATTCTATCAGATGCTGCTCTGACATGACAGTTATACTGCCATAATTCACATACACAACTGAATTTGGTTCCCTTTTGTTAAGCCATTGAATACAATTTGTGTCTTCTTTCCATAGGCTTGAATTTATTGACTTTGATGGACTCTCAGGCATGTGCCTGGAAAGCAAGGGTATTGGCCCTGTTGTATAAATTCGAGGGAATTTGGCAGCGATTGCCTCTAGCACTTCATGTTCAAACTCATCAAATGTGTTGAAAATGATTGCTGGAGCTTTTAGGCAATTTCGTGCTTCTGATCCCATGAAATCAAACATAATATCGTCCGGATTGTTGGCTCTAATAAAGCTTGGAATATCTCTAAGGCGAATGTTGCTCATTCCAGGGATCCAATCTATTGGTGTTTCAAGAGTTCCATCACTAAGAAAGTTTTCATCTGACACAAGCAAGGGCGAAATCTCAGTCTTTATTAGGCAATTTTCATAGCTATAAATATATCAGAATTGCACAAATGAAGATCACTTACTATTAAAGTCAAAATAAAACTTACTTTCGAATGGAATAATGCCTCTTTCAAGTAGTTCGCTGAATTGCAGATATCCCATGAAGCTACAAGCTGAGGCAGTCCAAAATTGCACTTCTGGTATGCCAAGTACTTCAGCTGCCTTAATAGCAAAGCTCATAATTCCATCCGAAATTATACAAGTAACAGTCGGCAGTTGGGGTGAGGAATTTAACTTTGCTACTAGCTCTAAAAATGGAGCCAAACAATTCTTTCGTGTTGAATCACATAGAGCCGGAACATCCTGTGTTGCATCACGATCAGAGGGTGGCAGCCCATCTGGAATGGTTTCGAACCGGAAATCAGGCAGCCCTTTAACAGAGTCTGGACCTTTGGACCTGATCAATCGCCTATGGTTGAACTCAGTGTTAACAAAGGTTATATGGAAGCCTGTTGAGTGTAAGAGCTTAGCCAACTGCATCATTGGGCTGACATGGCCTTGTGCTGGAAATGGAACGCAAACAGCATGGGGTTTACTGGTTTCAACTGAACCCATCTTACCAAAGCAAGGAGACAATTGAAAAATCAAGGTCAGTACAGGGAAAAGTTTTCGTAGCTCGCTTTCGAAGTAGTAGGAAATAATTCAAAAGAAAATAAGGGAAAATGTCCTTTATGAAATAAACAAAGTTTTATTTTAAGGTTCTATGATTGATTGGGTTATAATAAATATCTGTCTGATATTGACGACCAGATTTTCCCTTTCTTGTAGGAGATTTTAGATTTTAAATTAAATGAATTGCACCACACATCTATAACTTTTGAGTAATCTTTCATGCTCTTTATCAATCAATTATTATATCTCAATCGTTTAAAAATACGTTAAAGTTATCTATTTCATCAATTATTATCATTATAAATAATAAATATGGAGAGAGTCGTGCTTTCATAGTCAAACACTCAAATTAAAAGCGCATTGTATTCCTGTCTTTTTGCTCAATTTGTATGTCATAGTAGAAGAACTTCTTTTTTTTTTTTTTTGATGCATACTTCCAGTCAGTTCTTGGATATTAATTCTGAACTTTAAGGAAGAAAAAAAAAAGGAAAAAAAATACAAAAAATGAAAGAGATAAGAACTGGGAAGGAAAGGCAGTGATATCTTCTAATCATAAATCCTTTAGAATGTCATTCCATATAAAAAAATACGTTGAATTTTCCTGGCATACCAATGTGGACTAACACGCATGTGTCTATTCTAATAGTATTAATCAGCACAGAATTTCATTAATTCCATTAACTAAATTGGGTAATTACCGGAAATAGTGGCAACATTTCAATTGGTTACCTAACGAACAATAATTGAGTTAAATTATAACGAAAGTCTATTACTATACTTAAAATTCATGTTATTTGATCGTTTTTTTACATGAAGACAACGTTAAATTAATAATAAAATAGATTTCATAACAATTAAATTTTGAATATTTTAAAATATAAAAAAATTACTTTATAATAAATATTTAAAATTTAACAATTTACTTACAATCAAGAAATTGAACATTGATAATGATAGAATTTGGGCTGCCATTGCTAAGAAGGTGCAAGTGGCAGCCCTGGCGGCATCATGGTATTAAAAATATCTATAGAAATTTGTGGGTAAAAAGCCATCAAACTGATATATATTCATCATCGTATCTATATAAAATATGCATATAGAGAGAGAGAGAGAGAGAGAGTCACGCTTTCGTAGTCAAGACTCAATTACTAAAATTAAGAGCGCATCGTATTATTGTCTTTCAGTTCAAATTGTTTGTAATATTAGAACTAAAACCAAACAAGAGAAAAAAATTTGGAAAAAAAAAAAAAAAAAACTCCATATAAGAGAAGGAATGATTTGTTCAAATTCCATATTTCCATAATTTATGCTTTTTTTTTTGTAAGTTTATGGCCTCAATAATAGAAAGTTAGAATATTGATTGAATGAAAATAGAAGTGCCACAACTAAAAAAAATTGAACCAAATAAAAGTTGGGCTGGTATATGATAATACATTTTCCTCATTATTCATGGAAAAAGAAAGAAGAAATGGCACATGAATATAACCAATTGGGAGGGGAGAGAAGGAAAGGAAAGGAAGTAGATAGAAGCCTTTTATGAGTTTGTATTTGATTCAACAAATAAAAGAATTTGGATGGTTTAAATGCTCACTTGGGCAAAGTTCAACTGCAAAGTCAAAAGTTTCCCATTATTTGTACAAAAGAAAAAAAAAAAAAAAAAGGAATACATGACACAATAATGGAGCAAACTCCTAGAAAAGCTGAGGGAGGCAGATGCTTCTTGTATGAATGCATGCACATGCACTAAGAAAAAAAAAAAAAACCAAAGACATCTTAAAATAAAATGATTCCAATATTTTGCGGCCTCAATGCCATAATTCTTATACATTTACAATAGCCCCGTATGAATATAAAAACACAGGACCAATCACAGACATTTCATGTGATTTTCTTTTTTCTATGAGGAAGCAAGGTTGGTAAAATGAATGGCTTTGAATTATGTTTAGAACAATTAATGTTTAAAGTCAAGCAGAAAAAAAAAAATCTATAAGATCAATGAACAATCTTGCCTCGAATTCCAAGAATTGTGCTGAATCCCCTAATTAGCAGCAAAGCGAATAGAGTTTAAGAGTAGAAATTATCATAAAAGAAAGCAAATAAAGAAATGGCAACCTAACAACCAATGGGAGCAAAGTACAAAAAGAACCAATGAAGTTATTCCTTTATAAACAGATAAAACTTTGGAGCTTAATTCATGTTAAATCGAGTTTAAAAGTTTGCTGTCTAGAAGAATTTCAAAAGAGGGAAATTAATTCGTTCTGGAATTTTTATGACAATTCCAGTTCCAAACAAAATAGGTTGAATCCATCACTGCATTGCACCCTTTTCTCATGCATTTCTATCTAGGATGAGGAGTGGTAAGTCATCCTTGCAAAAATCCAAACAAAAACTTTCAATTCAATTCAGTTAATTTGAATTTATTCAAATCTGGTGGTGAATCATCACATCAAATGAATGTCGATCCGGAAAAAATTAAATCTCTGAATTTCAGCTGATTATTTAAAAGAATACTTAGCAAGAAAGCACCTCACTCATCATATTGTCAAAGCCTACATTGACTTGTGAAAGAAGTGACTACACGTTTCATTCACCTAGGTCTATAATACATCTAACAACCGAAACAGATGTCTTAGAAGTACTCGATGTACCTGCAAGGAAGCAATCAAGACCCTGAAACGCTCCTACAACGAAGAGGGAAAACATAAAAGAATAAGGGAGCACAAGAGAGGATACCTATTGGTCATGATGTTGGAATCAGAACATACCATCCCAATAAGGTTCTAAAGACAGTAAAACCGAACTTATAGTTGCTGCAGAACAAACAGCTAGCTTTTTCCCCTGTAGAATGGAAAAAGAAAATGGCATCACAGGTGAATAATAGATATAAACAACCATTAAAACCTCAAAATGAAGAAAAAGGATTCTTCACGATCCGTTGCAACCAAAGATAAAGAAATAGGTTTTATGAGTCAACAGAAAATGGGAAAACAAAAACAAAAGATCACATTGCATCCATTGTGGCCTGATTGGAACATGAAAGAACACAGAGTTTATTCTTAATCTCAAATAATAAATAAGTAGTATCTTACAGCAGCCTATGCCTCATCCATTAATCTCAAAACTCCAGGTCTAGGTTCCACCTGATCAAAACAATACCAGTATAATATTCTAAACAGCTTCATATTGAAAAATAATGGACATCAGAATCAATGAAAATAAGAAAAAAGTTACAATGCAGTAAACATAATGTCAGCTTACAGTTCCAGATTTGATTATTTTTTTGTACCTTTCAGACTCCAATCCTACAAAGATGTAACAGTATCACATATATAAGCTCTTTAGTAAATAAAATTCCACAGAAAATAACATAATTTATCGTTTCACATAATTAAAAAAAAAAAAGAAAAGAATAAGATAGTTCCTCAACAATGATCACATTAAAGCATAATTGGTTTTCTATTCCTTTTCCCCCCAACTTTATACATTCACTTAATTCAAAAGAAAAAAGATTTAATTTCCACTATATTGCATTGAAATAATAATAATAACAATGGTCTACATTTGATACATTATCAATATATAATTCTTCAATTTATCGATGAACTACAACATATTATCTCGTCAAAATCAAAGTAGATTAAACAAAATTAGAAAAAAAAATATCAGACGGCGAGCAGTGATTCATTGACAGTCAGTCACTACATCAAAAGTATAACCTTAATAATAATACCTGAAGAGTGTCAATTAACTTAGCTCCCTCCTCATCACCCTCAGGCGGCGTCTAAAATATGGTAGAAGATGGCCATCCATGTTCTTTGAAGTACCTTCAAAAGCACCAAAAATCTTCATTAAATCGATCAACAACTAAAATTAAAAAAAATAAAAATAAAAATAAAAATAAAAGAAACCCAAAAATATTAAAAGCAAAAGACGTTCCATCTCATCTTGGGTTTGCCACCACAAATTTAGTTCTGGAGCACATAATAAAAATCAGGGTCCCAGATAAGAGGCTGTGAAGGAGGGCAACGAACATTGAAGTGAGAGAAAGCATCGTTGTAAGCTTGGCGGTACAAGTGTTGGGATTCTAGAATGACTCCATCGCAGTCGAAAATGAGAGCTTGAAGAGAATGGGAAGCTGATACAGAAACTGAGAGTTGTCTTGGTTTTGTCGTGTTTGTTAAGGAAAGTGAT